>NC_047108.1:96058176-96293176 GCF_902500255.1 Thalassophryne amazonica | reverse complement strand
CAGGCCTTGAGTGAGATGTGGTCCCGCCCTCTCGGCTGAATTCCTTTGTTTCACACGCTGCTCGAGACGGCGCGCGTTGCTTTATCAACATTTTTTCTGGACCTGTGAGGAATATCCGATTGGACACTATTCGAGAAATTAAGCTGGCTTTCGGTGAAAAGTTTAACGGCTGATGAGAGATTATGGGGTGTTTCTGTCGCTGTAAGGAATTCCCACGCAGCGGGACGTCGCGCAGCGCTTCCAGGCGCCGTCGTCGGCCTGTTTCGACCTGAAAACATCCTAATTTAAGGCTTAATTCACCCAGGACGTCATGAGAGAACAGAGAAGATTCAGAAGAGGCCGGCATGAGGACTTTATGCGGACATTCCACTGTTTAAGGACATTTTTAATAAAAGACGTGCGCGCAAATTCGCCGAGTCGTTTCCATGACGACTCGGCGAATCTGTGTGCGCCGCGACAGGAAAAACACCTCCGTGTTGAAAACCATTTGTAAAATTCAGGCGGCTTTTGATGGCTTTCAGCAAGTGAGTAACTGAGAAATTGTTTAACAGCTTGGGCATGTTCCAACTTGCCCGTTAAGGTTTCCAACGGAGGTGTTTTTCCTGTCGCGACCCCCCGCGGTCAGGTCCAGCCCGACACGTGACTCTGCCCGCACGTTCTTTCATTACAAAATGTCCGTTAACAATGGAATGTCCGAATAAACTCCTCATGCCACTTCTTCTGAAAGTTCTCTGTTCTCTGACGACTTACTGCGTCAACAGAGCCTGAAATGTGGAAGTTTTCAACTTGAAACGGTGAGACGCTGCCGCCTCGAAGCGCAGCTCGCCGTCAGGCGCCATGGGCCGTCCTTAAAGCGACACTTACAGACCAAAATCTCTCATCAGCCATTAAAATGTTTACCGAAAACCATCTGAATTTATCGAATGGTGTCCACTCAGTTGTGCCTTACAGTTTTGAAAAAAAAATTATCAAACAAAGCAGCAGTCTCTGAGCCATTCCTAAACAATGAAAAAACGACGAGAGGGTGGGCCACTCCTCACTCAAAGACTGCCCACAGGCGAATGACGTAACCGACAGGCGTGAAAAAACTCTTGCATGCCCACGAGGGTTCAAGCATGTCTGATGTAATAATAATAATAATAAGGCCGGATACTTTTCTAATAGACCTTGTATATATATATATATATATATATATATATATATATATATATATAAATAAATATATATATATATATATATATCAATCAATCAATCAATCAATTTTTTTATATAGCGCCAAATCACAACAAACAGTTGCCCCAAGGCGCTTTATATTGTAAGGCAAGGCCATACAATAATTATGTAAAACCCCAACGGTCAAAAACGACCCCCTGTGAGCAAGCACTTGGCTACAGTGGGAAGGAAAAACTCCCTTTTAACAGGAAGAAACCTCCAGCAGAACCAGGCTCAGGGAGGGGCAGTCTTCTGCTGGGACTGGTTGGGGCTGGGGGAGAGAACCAGGAAAAAGACATGCTGTGGAGGGGAGCAGAGATCGATCACTAATGATTAAATCAACAAAACATAAAAAATTCTATATATACAAATTTAAAAATGTCACTGTAGAAAACAAAGATAAAATAAATCATGGTCAACTACAATCTCTTTATGTTCTGAATCATTATAAAGCCAGTCACTGTAAAAAATGTTTTTTGCAATTATATGCCAACATCATATGAGCATTTAAACATATATCATATAAACCCAGTTAATATATCCAGGAGAGTTTTAGGCACAACATAGAAAGAGTTTTATGTTGCGATGTTAATGCTGTTGTCCGTGTGCAACAGTTTAAGTGCAGCCTGATCAGAGCGTCAAAATATCAGAGCCTCAATGTTCATGATAGCGCGCCTTTTGTTTGTTCCCGGAAGTTGAAAATCACATGATGTGTTACATCACACTTAACAACCGGATCCACTCTCTGCATTTTACAGGGTACATGCCTGTGCTTTTGACAAGCCTAGAAATAATTTACTTACCATATGCAACATCACAAAATGTTAGAATATTATCACAGTTTCTTTTGAGTTGAGATGGCGCATCTTTCCCTGAATAAACAAATTAGAATAGAAGAGAGCAAGTCTTTATTGTCATTGTGCCGGGGGGGGTGGAAGGAAATTGGGGGTTCTTCCACAGAGCTGCTGTACACCACAAAAAAAGAAAAGCAGGACATCTTATACACCACAAAAAAGTACATATTAAATATGTACTGTATGCTGATAGATTTATATGTTTATGTATGTATATGTGTATATAGTAAGTCCCTTCGGCTGCTCCCTTGTTTGCACTCGGGGTCGCCACATCAAATCCAAGGTGTTTCTGCATGTTGAATTGGCACAGGTTTTACACCGGATGCCCTTCCTGACGCAACTCCACATTACATGGAGAAATGTGGCAGGGGTGGGATTTGAACCCGGAACCTTCTGCACTGAAACCAAGCGCATTAACCACTTAGCCACCACCCCTGCTGGCCATACATGTGTATATGTGTGTGTACACATATGAATAAAGTACAGTTTAAAAACTGGCTGTAAACATGTAGGGCCGTGATTGTGAAACACCGGGGCCACATTTATTAACTCTCACAGTGGTAATAACATGCGATTAATTTTCCAGAAGTTATATCTGTACATTATTCTTTATTTTCTCTATTTCTACGTGTGTGATTGCATACAGCCTTGAACTCAGAGCAGGCAAATGTGGCACATTTACAAATAAATGATGTAAATCACGCCGTCTCGAGCTGACTTCCTCCTCCCTCCTCTTTGTCTCTAGATGTGGACGAGTGCGCCGAGGCGCTTGATAACTGCAGCATCGATGCCATCTGCCAGAATACCCTGAAGTCATACAAATGTATCTGCAAGTCGGGTTATAAAGGAGACGGCAAACACTGTGAAGGTAAACGTCTCACTGGATTAATACACAACACTGTCGTGTGCGGTTTGGAGACACAAACTCGCGCTCGCCTCTGTAGGAGCACGAGGAGGAGTTTTCAGCATGTTGAAGTGAAGCCAGATCTCTTGTGTTAATGCGGTTTATCTGTCTGAACGTTAAAGCCCCTGGGACAGAGAGGGGCCTGATAGGAGTTTCTGTCTCACTAAACATAACTCATTAGCTTTAAGACGCTGGAGAAGAGGGAAGAGCGATGAGGGAGCGATGAGGTAGCGATGAGGTAGCGATGAGGGAGCGAGAGCCGCGGACACAGAAAGGGGAAAGCCAGGTGCAGAGCGCTCCTGTGTGACAAGATGAAATGAAGCAGTCATTTTCCTTCACATTTTCTGGAGAATTAAGATCGCGGCTGAAACAGCAGTCTGAGGGACCCGCCAAGCAGTCAGGGATATTTTCACAATCAGAGAGGCGGGGCTTAAGGATGGTTGCACACAAGTATGTTTTTCTTTGCTTTTTCAGATGTGCCCAAAGCCTCTGGATCCTTATATCCCACAATTTTTTTTAATAGCATTATGACAAAACCATGTTTCAGAATGTCATTTTAAATTTATTATTATTATTCTTTCATTTGCTTGACTGTGTGTTTGTTATGGCCTGTTGCCTTTAAGGCATAAAATGTGGCCTTATTGAATCTGTTGTAAAATATGTGCAAGCTACAGTTTCCAGTGAATTGAATTTTTCAGCTGATACACTCCGAAAGCAGTTTCTCAAACTTTTTCGGACCAAGGACCGCTTAACAAACAAACAAACAAATAAACAAAAAACATCTGGTGGTCCATCTAATACCCTAAATATTCAAAAACAATAATTACTTACATTTGAGTTGAGTTACTGAAAATAATACAGAGATGCTACTATCTATATACGACTATGAAGTAATGTTTAAACACTTTGAGAAACACTTTTCAGTGAGGATATGATATTGAAACTATTATTTTGTCAGTATACTCATGGACTACAAGGAGATGCTCATGGATCACTTTGAGAAATGCTGTTCTAAAGCAACATTTATTAAATAAAAGCAGCCATCAGATGTTTTGGAGCCTCGCCAGTTCTGATCAGTTCCCCGTGTCTTCAGTCTTGTCAGACAGATACTTATGTTTAAGGTCAGGTCCTGGATGGCAACCACTCAAGCAGTCAACTGGTCTATCCCCACTTCTCATCTGGAACATGGGCACTCTCTCGAGCTTCTCCATCTGCTGGGGTCCTCATCACTGAGGCTCTGGCGTGCTGGATCATGCCCAGACAAATTTGCCATGTGGTGTTAAAATATATTGAAGCTGACATTCCCCAGAATGAAAGCCGTAAAATATTATGTTTAAGGTTATTCATAAAGTCATAATGGCATGCTTAGAATGACAAAAAGATGTGTTTTTTTAATCAAATGGATCATTTACTCTTGAATGTTTCACATAAATTGTTGAATATTATTTTGATGGGGGAAAAGCTGCTCTTCAAATATTTGAGTATGTGGGTTAGACTCACGTTACATAGAATTTCTCAAAAAAAAATTCACAATATCTACATTTTGAATAAAGCCAAAATCTTCTGCTTAAAAGGTCAAGATGAGATACAGTCCAAACAAGCCCTAAGGGGCCCGTCACACTTAGTACAAATGAGCACGAACCAAGCTGAATCAGGCGGAATGTAATAAAAAAAAAAAGAAAACTCCACATAATTTGTGCAACATATGGGAGGGAATAAGAATAGCAGAAGACAGCAGTCTGAATACCCAGACTGTGCTCTGACCCACCCGACTCATTTATCCACATGTGACGGCACATGTGTGGTGGGTATGTGTATAAACCCCAGCCCAATCTGAACTGGCATTAAGGATCCAAAGAGTCGTATCCAAAAGCTCTGATTTATCAGGGATCATCCACACAGAAACATCAGCCGATCAGAAGGTGATTACTTACTTTATTTACATTGTAGTGCCTTGGTAAACTGCTGCATCATCAGTCCTTCTCGTAGTTTCGAAGATGTATCGATCATTATATGTTTATTACAGCTGTGACAGGCCGTTCAGCTGCGCACCTTGGTCAGAGATGCGCTGATGTGGTGCACAGCCGTCTGACTGGGCTGTTAGACATGATAACATAATATTACAGATAGAACTTCTAAATCATGAGGTGGACTGACTATATGTCTGTCATATGATGTGTATTACAGTTGTGAAGGGCCGTTCAGCTGCGCATGCTGGTCAGAAACGCACTGACACGGTGCGCATCCATCTGACCAGGCTGTTACAGCCATGATAACATAATATCACAGATAGAACTTCTAAATCATGAGGTGGACTGTTGCACACTGATCCACGGCTGAGTGATGCATATGAACTCGCTGTTTTCGACGTGCCTGACCATGGTGATTTTCCCTCGAATGTGATCAGACTGTTTTGAATGCTGTTTTGATACCATGCCAATATTTAGAACGGAGTCAGATTGCAGTTCGAGTCCACCTCGACAGCACCTCGAACGTTTTGCACATGTGCAAAACATTCAGGGCGGCCACAGGAAGTTGGCCGACTGTTTAGACTGCTCCCAGACTGCTGTCTGACATCCTTGAATGCACCACCACATCTCCAGAATGTGGATCGAATTTCATTCGGTCGGCATTCGGCCTCTAGTGTGACAGGGGTGTAAAGAGAAAAAAAAAAACACAGGTCTGGAGTCCGTAATATTCCTATTTTTGTTTCTGAACAGATGACGTGCTTTATGAAAATAATGCAATATATGATGTATAAAAACACAAAATAACCCCCCCCCCACCGCACTACCATACTAAGCTTCAATCTATCATATATCAGTGGCAAATGTTTGTGATAATATACTTGACTTCAAACAAGAGGGCCATCCAAATTGACAAAATTTGGTTTCTACTGAAATTCAAGCATTGCAACCCCAATTCCAATGAAGTTGGGACGTTGTGCAAAATGTAAATAAAAACAGAATACAATGATTTGCAAATCCTCTTCAACCTATATTCTATTGAATACACCACAAAGACAAGATATTTAATGTTCAAACTAATAAACCTTATTGTTTATGTGCAAATATTTGCTCAGTTTGAAATGGATGCCTGCAACATGTTTCAAAAAAGCTGGGACAGTGGTGTGTTTGCCACTGTATTACATCACCTTTCCTTCTAACAACACTCAATAAGCGTTTGGGAACTGAGGACACTAATTGTGAGTGTCATGACTGGTTATAAAAGGAGCATCCCCAAAAGGATCAGCTGTTCACGAGCAAAGATGGGGCGAGCATCACCACTTTGTGAACAACTCCATGAAAAAGTAGTCCAACAGTTTAAGAATGATGTTCCCCACGTTCAGTTGCAAGGAATTTAGGGATTCCATCATCTACAGTCCATAATATAATCAGAAGATTCAGAGAATCCTAAGAACTTTCTACATGTAAGCGACAAGGCCAAAAACCAACATTGAATGCCCATGACCTTTGATACCTCAGGTGGCACTGCATTAAAAACCGACATCATTGTGTAAAGCAGAGGTCTCAAACCGGTTCCAGAAAGGGCCGAGAGGGTGCAGGTTTCTGTGCAACCACCCACTCCAGCAGGTGATTTCACTGATTAACATCACTTTGAGCAGGTGAAATCAGTTAATCAGTGAAATCACCTGCTGGAGTGGGTGGTTGCACAGAAAGCGTGCACCCTCTCGGCCCTTTCTGGAACCGGTTTGAGACCTCTGGTGTAAAGGATCTTACTGCGTGGGCTCAGGAACACTTCAGAAAACCACTGTCAATTAACACAGTTTGTCGCTACATCTACAAGTACAAGTTAAAACTCTACCATGCAAAGCGAAAGCCACACATCAACAACATCCAGAAACGCCACAGCCTTCTCTGGGCCAGAGCTCATTTGAAATGGACAGATGCAAAGTGGAAAAGTGTGCTGTGGTCTGATGAGTCCACATTTCAAATTGTTTTTGGAAATCATGGACATTGTGTCCTCCGGACAAAAGAGGAAAGAGACCATCCAGATTGTTACCAGCGCAAAGTTCAAAAGCCAGCATCTGTGACGTTATGGGGGTGTGTTAGTGCCCATGACATGGGCAACTTACACATCTGTGATGGCACCATCAATGCTGAAAGGTACATCCAGGTTTTGGAGCAACACACTGCCATCCAAGCAACATCTTTTTCAGGGACGTCCCTGCTTATTTCAGCAAGACAATGCCAAGCCACATTCTGCATGTGTTACAACAGTGTGGCTTCATAGTAAAAGAGTGCGGGTACTAGACTGGCCTGCCTGCAGTCCAGACCTGTCACCCATTGAAAATGTGTGGCACATTATGAAGCACAAAATACAACAACGGAGACCCCGGAATGTTGAACAACTGAAATTGTACATCAAGCAAGAATGAGAAAGAATTCCACCTACAAAGCTTCAACAATTAGTGTCCTCAGTTCCCAAACGCTTATTGAGTGTTGTTAGAAGGAAAGATGATGTAACACAGTGGTAAACATACCACTGTCCCAGCTTTTTTGAAACGTGTTGCAGGCATCCATTTCAAAATGAGCAAATATTTGCACAAAAGCAATAAAGTTTATCAGTTTGAACATTAAATATCTTGTCTTTGTGGTGTATTCAATTGAATATAGGTTGAAGAGGACTTGCAAATCATTGTATTCTGTTTTTATTTACATTTTATACAACATCCCAACTTCAGTGGAATTGGGGTTGTATAATGTCAGTTTATTGTAGAACCATCTTGTAAAATTTTAATGAAGAGAACGTATTTATCTGGGGGGAATTCTATAATGAATATTTTCTTCTCTTAACGGTGTCTGCAGGAGGGCATGCATGTGCACATGCATGAACCTTTGAAAAGACTGGAAATTACCTTTGACCACGGGTGACATGCGCACGTAGCATGCACGCTGATGACCATGAGACTTCTTGTAAATCCCTTTTAGAGGTGTTGTTAGGTTACAAAAACAGTGTTTTTTTCCATTTTAGAAGTGTTTGTTTCTCGCTATCTTTTACATAAAATATGAGAAGCATCTTAGATTTATACAGAAACTCAGCAGTTTGGGAGTGTTTTCTGCCATGTTGGATTAGTAGCCAGAGAGAGACCAGCCAGCTTCATGGTGCCTCTCTACTCTGATTGGCTGGCACCATGTCTTTCCCAGAATCCCTCATGGTAGTCTGGGATAGCTCCCACGTGATCTACGATGTCACTGTCATAGACTGTACTGGTCTCAACCGTTGCTGCCGTAAGTAGTTCAAGGCCATCTGTTCTTTTGTAAATTGACCCTTCAGGGGAAGTTTTTATTTTTATTTTTCTAGAAAACGCAAATTTCGATTGTATTGGTAATATCAATGCAGCCATATTTAAAGGCCAATAAATAAAATTGTAGTGGTGCCAAAGATTTTTTTTTTATGCTATGAATCTTAAAAAACTTAGTGACCCAATAGTTTTAACAAACTCTGTGTTGAATGGCCCAAGAGGTCATATAACTGACCTGTGATGTATGTTTAAAATACAGTCCAGTTGTTTCTCCTTGAAGATGTCGGACCAAAAGTGTTTTCCAGCATAGGCAGCATGGTGGATTAGTGGTTAGCACCCTTGCTTCACAGCAAGAAGGCCATGGGTTCGATTCCCACCTGTGGCCTTTCTGTGTGGAGTTTACATGTTCTCCCTGTGTTTGTGTGGGTTCCCTCCTCCCACATCTAAAGACATGCAGGTTAGGTGGATTGATATCATTATAATTGTCCAAGTCTCCCTTGAGATCTTGATTTCAGTGGGACTAACCTGGTTAAATAAAGGTTAAATTAAATTAAAATTGCTACCACTGGGTGATGTTTCATTGAAATTCACTAGCTGGTTTTGGATGTGTAAACTCATGTACAGATGGTTCTTGTTATTCCTGTATAACTCCAATATCCTCACCCATCCAAGCAAAAAGTTGGACGTGGGGATATTAAAACATTAGAATTGAGTTGTACATGTGTGAAAATAGAACCACAATCTTCCACAACATTTTATTTGGAGAAAAAGAGTGAATTCCTAAAAAGAATGGCAGGGATTTCCTGACCTTCTCTACTCTCTCCTCATGCAACTTTTATCCCCTCAGGTTCAGTTGTAACCCATCAGCTGTCATTATGCAAATTTATGGGTGTGGGTGGGGTGGGGGTGATGCATACCTGCAGCTAGAGGAATAAACTTCAAATCATTATATGGATTAAACTAAAGTGATACTCATATCACATATCTCTTGACAACAAACCAAATTTCACTTGTTCTTCAATATTAGCCATCTACATGTGCCTATTTTTTTCCACCATTTGTTTGTCTGTTTGTGAACAGCCTGTAACCCACAATATTTCATATATCATTATGAATATTTTACAGAGGATTCATATCCTGATAGGTAAGAACTGATTCAATTTTCTAGGCCAAAGTTCAAAGTCAGGAAAAATCTTGGAAAATTGGAATCCCTATTCTTTAACATTGAAAAAAATTCATAACTCAAATGTCTTTCATGTTTGACAGTGTTATGTAGGATGGAATCCGTTATCAACTGACAAAGTTTGATCCGGATCTGATCCAGAGTGTGGATTTCGTGAACATTTGAATTTAATATTGAAAGCCCATTTAGTTTACATTTTGTATTATATCTC
Organism: Thalassophryne amazonica; assembly: GCF_902500255.1. NCBI lineage: Eukaryota > Metazoa > Chordata > Actinopteri > Batrachoidiformes > Batrachoididae > Thalassophryne > Thalassophryne amazonica. The sequence goes on along the minus strand of NC_047108.1, from coordinate 96,283,546 downwards.
AATCAAAAGTGCCTCAGTCACTCTCATTTTTCTTTTATGAATTTAATTACACCACCAAAATTGGATGGAGGTTCCAGTTTTATGCCTGTTTGTTTATCTTCCAGTTATCAGTCAGAAACCAGGTGCCAAAAAGCAGTGACAAATTCTGCATAGCAGAGATAACCAATGTTCTGTGAAAATTATCTGAAAAAGAATTCAGAAACTGAAAATTTGAAAAACAAAACAAGACACCACAAAAAAAAACTTTGAATCAAGTACATGAACTAAAAACATACTCATATGATCACATCTAATTTAGCTTATGAAAAGCCACTTCTAACAGGACATTGAGCTTGAATTTTTTTTTTTTTTTTTTCAAGGTAAAATTTTGGAGGCTTGGAAACTCATGTTGGCAGCGATTTGTGCTGTATGAACGCGGTGCTCTAGTTTGAAGCGTTTTCTCATTTGTTTGTTTTTTTAATGTTCACCAAGGAGGTTATGTTTTCAGTGCTGTTTGTCTGTTTAACTTTTAGCAGGATCATGCAAAAAAAACCTACTGAACTGATTTTCTTGAAACTCTGGGGTTTGGGCCATGGAGGAAACTTATTAACTTTTGGAGGGAATCGGACTAACAAAGTGGATAAAGGTCTTTCTTTTTCTTTCAAATTTCAAATTTTTCAACAATTTTTGTCATTTTTTCCGGTGATAAGCACAGATTCCACAGAACAGCACCACAGCATAATGCTGCCATAATTAACATTTGGGATAGTGTTCTTAGTCCTCCAAACATGTCCCTCCTTCTTTGTCTCATTTGACATAAAATTTTCCTTCCAAAGGTTTGTTTATTTGTTTATTTATATATTTGGTCTGTGTGGTTATCTGGAATCTTAAGCTTGAATGTGTATATTTTGAAGCAGGGGCGCTTTTTTGGACAGTAGCCTCTCATTCCAGCTTCACAGTGTAGACTGAAAATTGCTGGTGTTCCAGAAGCTTCCAGTTAATGGAAGGTCTGTGTCTTAGTGGTTTCTGGGTTGTTCCTGATCATCTGAAGCAATTTCCTCTTGGATAAAGGTGACTTTTTGTGACTTTTTGGCTCTTCCTCCAGACCTTGACGAAGTGGTTATACTCCCAATAACTTGGACATATATGCATATGTTTTAATGGGTTATCTTGGAATTTTCAGATTAGAAGTCGTTCCAAGAGACATTCCTGAGTTGTGTAGATCATCTTTCTCCAATCTGCACTGAGCTCCTTGGACTTTCCAACTGTACTATACATTGATGAATCCAATATGCTGTCAAACAAACCCTTTTTATGTTTGTGTTGAGAAACTATCAGCGTCATCATTTTTGATCACTGATAGGTAGATACTCAAACACTCTGCTAGATAACAGTGTTGGCAGTGGTTGTTGTTGTTGTTTCTGTATAGGCTCTCAGTTGTCCAGGTGTTTTCCATAGTACAGAAACTTGAATCTTCGACTGGACTGGGTTGCTTGACGCGAGGACATTTCGCTTCAAATCGCAGAAGCTTCCTCAGGTAAAATTCTTGCTCTGGTAGTCTGACTTCTGTCTTGACTCTTGTAGAGAAGAATACACAGAAGCCACAAAAGCTGGAGTTTTAAACCTAACCAGACACCTCCTACCGAGAGGCCGACTGCTATAGGCTGGTGACTAAACAATAGCTCTAATTAGCACCTATTGTGCTCTAGTAAGCACCCTCCTAATGTAATTGTTGTTGTTGTTGTTGTTAACTTGGGCCCCGACTGATCCAGCATGGAAATTTGATTTGTGATCTGCATGTTTGATATGGCAAATTTTCAAAATAAAGTAATACTAATCTCTGTCAAAGCCAACATGATAATCATCACATCATAAAATATGCAGATGATTCAGTCATCCTGTCCCTTTTGCACAGTGATGACTCCACAGACCACAGTTTGGTCTTGCTGGACTTTTTAGAGTGGTGCTATTCAAGGTGCTAAGGTGCTGAAGGAGGTTTTTAATACTGTTGGGGCGGGTCTCCTAACTTTTATCAATGCTTGTCTTAGATCAGGGTCTGTTCCAGCTGCTTTTAAACATGCTGTGGTTCGACCTCTTCTTAAAAAACCTCACCTGGACTCATCAGTTTTATCCAATTTTAGACCTGTGTCTCATCTGCCATTTCTATCTAAGGTTTTAGAAAAGGTTGTCTTTTTACAGTTACAATCATTTTTAGAAGACAATCTCATCCTTGAAAAATTCCAGTCTGGGTTTAGATCGCGACACAGCACTGAGTCAGCACTTTTAAAAGTTCATAATGACATCACTTTATCAGTGGATGCAGGGAATCCTGCTGTGCTGGTTCTGTTGGACCTCACAGCAGCCTTTGATACTGTGGATCACACAGTACTTGTTTCCCGGTTCGAACATTTTATTGGCATTCATGGTACTGCACTTAAGTGGTTTAGATCATATTTGGCTGAAAGGAGCTTTTCTGTCATGATTGGGGACCTTTCCTCATCAACTGCTCCTCTGTGCTGTGGAGTGCCGCAGGGATCTGTCCTTGGGCCGATTCTATTTTCTTTGTACATTCTGCCATTGGGGTCAATTATAACCTAGCACAACTTGTCCTTTCATTGTTATGCAGATGATCTGCAAATCTATCTGCCTGTGAGGACTAATGGGAGTGATGCTTTGTCATCATTATTTAATTGTATTCGTGATGTAAAGCAGTGGCTGTCCCAAAACTTCCTTTACCTGAATGGTGGTAAAACTGAGATCATGGTGTTTGAGCGCACTGGCATACCAAATGTGGTAACACCAAATTTTGGTGATTTGGCTAACTATGTAAAACCAGCTGTCAAGAATTTGGGAGTGATATTTGACAGCTGTTTGAGGTTCGATCAACAGATAAATTCTGTTGTCAAAGCTAGTTTTTTCCAACTTCGCCTTTTGGCTAAAATAAAGCACTTTCTCAGTAGACGTGATCTTGAGATGGCCATTCATGCTTTCATCAGCTCCAGACTTGATTATTGTAATGCACTTTATTCGGGCATTAATCAGCCGTCTCTTGCACGTCTCCAGTTGATGCAGAATGCTGCTGCTAGTCTTTTGACAAACACTTTTAGACGTGAGCATATTACGCCCATCCTGTACTCACTCCACTGGCTTCCAGTTCGTTTTAGAATTGATTTTAAAATTTTAATGTTTGTTTTTAAAGCTATTTATGGCCTTGCACCTCCCTACTTGTCTGAAATTTTAACTTTGCGCACCTACAGTAGGACATTAAGGGCATCTGGCCAGCTTTACTTAGATGTTCCAAGGTCAAGATATAAACGCTGGGGTGATCATGCTTTTGCGGTAGCTGGCCCGAGACTGTGGAATGAGCTACCTCTTGAGTTACGTACTATTCCTGACCTAGCACTTTTTAAATCTAAGTTAAAGACTTATTTATTTAAACTGGCTTTTAATACTTAGTGGGGAGGTGACATGTTCTGTTATTTTTATGTTCTTTTTTATGTGTTGTTTTAAAAATTTTATTTTCTATGTGTTTTATTTTTGTAAATTTGTGTTTTTAATGTTAAGCACTTTGGACACCAGTCGGTGCTGTAAAGCGCTTTATAAATAAATGTTGATTGATTGATTGATTGATTGATATAAATGTGGATAAAACCAAAGAAATGCACATTGATTTCAGGAAAACACCACCTGTTCTGAATCATATGTCCATTGATGGGAAGCCCATAGATATTGTTGAGAATTATAAGTATCTGGGCACCCAAATTGACAATAAATTATCCTTTGAATTGCAGGTTAATGCAGTGTGCAGTAAGGCTCATCAGAGAATGCACTTTCTGCGAAAACGTAGGAATTATAATGTAGATGGTGTCCTCATGAAAATGTTCTACTGTTGCTTTGTGGAGTCTGTGTTAACTTTTTCCTTCCTGTGTTGGCTTAACCTATTGAACCTTAAGAATCGCAATCGTCTTTGTAATATTGTCAAGGAATGTGGTAAAATTATGGGAACTCAGTGCACGGACATTATGGACCTTTTTAAAACAAGGGTTGTGTCAAAAGCCAGGAAAATTATGGCCAATTCTGCACACCCTCTGCACCCACAATTTAAGTTTCTGCCCTCGGGCAGACGCCTGGTAATGCCCAGATGCAGAACCAACAGATTAAAAAACTCTTTTATTCCCACAGCCATTGCTCTCCTAAATAACACCTAAGGACTCACTGTTGCACTTAAGTCTACACTGACTCGCACCTTATTTCTGGGCTCTTGTTTTGTATATTTATTCTGCTGTGTTTTTATGTTTTTTATGTTTTTATCTTTTTTATGAATTTGTATGATGTGGTTTTATGAATGTAATGTAATTTTTACTGCTGACTGCACCTGAATTGCCCCCATGTTCACAAAATTATTGTTTTTAATATATGTGTGTGTGTGTGTGTTTAATTAAAGATATGTTTTCAGTAAAATAGTGCATGCAAAGAAATCATTGGAATCCCAATTCGGCCATGACATTAATGTCCACAGTTGTGTATGTAAACTTCTGGCAACAACTACGTTTTCTGTGTTTTGGTTGACAGATTTAAAATTTATCATGTACAGGCAAGTTTTCTCATTAAAACACAAACTACACACACAAACTATGCTGACCACACCTAGGCATTTTCAGCCCCCTATATAAATTTGTTAACCATGATGACCATATCTAGATGTAAATATGATGAAGATGAACCTGGGAATTACTGTAGTATGACGTGGTAATAAAAATGAAGTCATCAGAAAAAATACTAGTGGTGTTAATATGTGGGATAGTTTTGGGCATGGAGAGAACTGATTCTGTTATCAGGGAGAGAATAAGGTTTGTGGGCTGCAGTACAGCACACAGCAGGACAGCCTTTTTGTTTCAGTCCTGTCTCTCTGCTGTCAGCTTCACTTAAGCCGTGAGTGAAGCTGCCTCACCGAGGAGCTTGACCTCCGGTATCATTGGCCCTAAATGGGCCAGTAAGTGCTGAGTAGAAGTGTACTGTGTTCTCAGTGTGTGCCCCTCAGTCGTCACCATAACCATAACGGACAACTTTCCTCCGTCTGTCATATCAATCTCCACTCCGTCTGCACTCTCCATTTGTGTGTCACATTTGCTCATCTTGAGCTTCTAACTGCAACCAATTTTAGATTCCAGGGTTAAATCGATTTATCAGTTTGGTTCATTCTCTCAGAACGCATGCTTGGCTGATGATCCTGAATGCAAAACTTAATGTGTTCTGCTTAAACAGGTTTGTTTGTTTATATATATATATATATATATATATATATATATATAAACCGCAAATGTTGTTGTTACGTCATTTATTTATTTGTTTTAGTGTTCTGTAACAGAAATGTTTATTTGAAATAATAGTAACTTGTTAATAACAGTTGTTGTTGTGTTGTTTTTTGTTTTGTTTACATTTTAAATTATTATTCCATTTCTTCTCGGTGTCCTCTGCAGACGATTAAATTGAAATGTGCTGTGGTCTCTCTGTTTCCAAACAGGGGAGGCACCGATTGTGCAGTGTACCTTTAGAAATGTTATGTCTGAGAGAATTTGTGGGATCTTCAAAAAATTGATGGACATCATAGTCAGCCTAAGCACAGGTTCTGTAAGTGCTATACGGAGTGGGACAGAGACTCTGAATTTTTCCCAGTGAAAACTGGTGTTCATCAGGGATGTCTTCTGGTTCCTACACTGTTCAGTGCTTACATGGACTGGGTGTTGAATAGGTTGTGGAAACCTGCGACCTAGTTGCATTTGTTGGCGAGGAAAAGTTTACTGACTTTGACTTCATGGACGTTGCTGTGATCTTTGTACAACCAATGAAGACCCGATTTCAGCTCTTGAGAAGCTGAGTGAGGAATCTGAGTATCTGGGTTTGTGATTGTACTAGATCATGACTAGGCTTTTAATGACTTCCTAGCATCGGCCATCAGAAGTGTATCTATATGCAGCAAAAGTTTTGAACTTGTAGACACATTCATTTATCTCAACAGTGACATTCATGTTCTGGGTCCTCAGAGTTTGGAATCAAGAGATGCCTCGGAAGAGCTTATGGAGTCATAAGGTTGCTGGACAGAGATGTTAGGTGATGCCGATATCTTTTTAAGTGAATGAAGGTTCAAGTCTTCAAGGTTCCGGTGCTTCTTCTCTTTCTTTATGGTTGTGAGACAAGTGACCCACGTAAACAATAAAATATCTTTGGTACTAGGTCTCTTTGGAGCTTCCTTGGGTACCATTCGAATGTCTTTTTGTCAAATAAGTGGTTACTTAGGGAGATTCAGATGAGGAGTCTCACTTGCACTGAGAGGGAGCATCAACAGCATAGCATGTTTCTCCAGGCGTAATCCAGCAGGGATGAGCCTCAGTGTTGAGGGCCCATTCAGCTGGGATGCCTACGTTTCATCTGTCTATCTATCACTCATCTGTAGATACTTACTTTTGTCCAAAAATTGTTGACTTATGAATTCTGAAATATTTTTAATATTTTTTAATACTAATGCACATTTTCCCATTAAATGAATTGGTATCGTTAGTGAAATGTGCAGTTGTATGATTCTGGTTCATAGATTTTTCTAGTCTTAAAATAAACATCAGTAAGAAATAAAGTTATTAAATATAAAATACCAAAAAAACATTTAATTACAGCTCATCCATATTCCTGTTTTTTTTTTTGTTTTTTTTTTTAAACAGATGAATCAAGTCGTCACGACAGATGTCTCATACAGATTCTGAAATTAGTAACGTGGGGGTGGCGGGGTTCAATTCTCTTTAAGTGCTCTGGAATCACTGTGTATTTTCTCTCTGCAGATGTTGACGAATGTGCGACTGAATACAACGGTGGATGCGTCCATGAGTGCATCAACATCCCTGGAAATTACAGGTGCACATGCTATGATGGCTTCCGCTTGGCACATGATGGGCACAACTGTCTCGGTGAGTGTGTGAGGTGAACGGTTAAACTGATCATTCTTTGCCCTGTACACGATTATGCAGGTAAATAGTGTTAAATGGGCTTTTGTCAGGAGAACATATACATTATACTGCGCGTCAAAGCTCCACCTGATGGAACAGATGTCGGTGCATAAATTCTTCTCCCTGCGTGTCTGTCACATGCTAATATATGTTACGAGCGCAGAGTTTCACACATGAAAAGGAGTGAATTTATGAAGAGTTTGACCCTGAGCCTGGAGCTTTGAGTGAGCTGTCAGCCAAGCATGCTTTCCCAGGGTTTAATATTTCACCAGTGCAGCTTTCACATTAGGCTTGAGGAGAATGTGTTACACTTAACAATTTTATGAACTGAAGAGAAAAACGCTCCTTTCCGATTGCTGGGAGCTGCTAAACTTAAACATCATCTCTCCCCTTGTGTATCTGTCTGGTTCCTTCCCTTACATCACAAACCCCCCCAGGTCAGAACCTCACGTCCCAATCATCTCCTGATTTCTTACAACCTCAGCATGATGCTTCCCCCCAGTATGAAAACCTTGATATTGCGAGCTTAGTTTGCTTAATTGGGTCTTTTATTTATGTGAAGTGATGACTGTGAACTTATTAGCACTTTACGGATTCACTAATTCATCTCCTCCATTTGTGAACCTGTTTTCAGTCTCATCTCAAATGTCCAGTTGTGAATCATCAGCATAAGTTTGAAAGTTGGTGTTCTATATTCTGATGATGGTGCCCATGGGGACACTTGCAGTTTGAGAAAATGAATAAACAAAAAAGCTTCCTTCTCCCATTGTATCTCACCATAGAAGATATAAATGTGCATCAGCCCCAAGTTATTAAGTAGCAGCGGTATATTGTCTCAAGTGACTGTATTTATGACAGGTGTTTTTGCAGTAGTCTGACTTGAAATTCCTAAATGGAAAATTGTTGCTGTGTAGGATATTTGTGATATGTTTTAACACTACTTTTTCAAATGTCGTGCTTATAAAAGTTGGCTAAGGTATTGGTCTGGAATTATTAATACCGACAGGTACCTCGACACTTGCACGAATTTGGTCCGTGCACTGGTATGGCAGAGCCTTCAGCTTTCAGGCTCTTCTCCTGTGGAACCAGCTCCCAATTCAGATCAGGGAGACAGACACCCTCTCTACTTTTAAGATTAGGCTTAAAACTTTCCTTTTTGCTAAAGCTTATAGTTAGGGCTGGATCAGGTGACCCTGAACCATCCCTTAGTTATGCTGCTATAGACTTAGACTACTGGGGGGGTTCCCATGATGCGCTGAGTGTTTCTTTCTCTTTTGCTCTGTATGCAGCACTCTGCATTTAATCATTAGTGATTGATCTCTGCTCCCCTCCACAGCATGTCTTTTTCCTGGTTCTCTCCCTCAGCCCCAACCAGTCCCAGCAGAGCCCCTCCCTGAGCCTGGTTCTGCTGGAGGTTTCTTCCTGTTAAAAGGGAGGTTTTCCTTCCCACTGTCGCCAAGTGCTTGCTCACAGGGGGTCGTTTTGGCAGTTGGGCTTTTTCCGTAATTATTGTATGGCTTTGCCTTACAATATGAAGCGCCTTGGGGCAACTGTTTGTTGTGATTTGGCGCTATATAAATGAAATTGATTTGATTTGATTTGGTATGCAATCTGCCCTGCCAGAAGAGTAAACTTGTTGTAGACCGATGTAAAGCACTGTAAACTGTGCACGGCTGTGTGCATGTGTGCAAAGAACATTTAGAAATGTTCAAAATCTCTGGCACGCGTTAATTTTGTGAACTGCATGTGAACATTGTCTAAACAATTCAAAAATACTGTGTGTCACTGCGAGTCATAGCTCATCTGAACGATTATGATGAAATGTTCAATCTATAATAAACATAATTTTACAGCTACTCATAAGAAAGAATGAAAATACAGTTTTATCATGCCATTACAATATAAATATTATAAATAATTACCTTTGAGATGATTCCAAATGTGTTCTCCACATCATGAAGCAAATGAGAACAGCTGCAGCTGTAGAAAATTTCTCTGTGATTTTGGAGCGATTAGAGGTGGTTTCATCAGCCACATTCTGAGAGCAAATGATTAAATAATTATTTTATATAACGCAGCATCCAGCAGCACAAAGCACAACGTCCAGTGGAACACAGTGTGTCGCATTGGCATAACGAATTTGTGTAGCAGTGCAGGGGTTAAATGCGTGCAAGAGTCAAGGTGCCTTTCCTCTACCTAAGTGACCTGCTCCACCCCCGGTCTGTGTATTGGTAGTCCAACTGCAGGTCTGTGCTTCGTACTCCCTGCCTGTATCCTTGGACTCATGAAAATTCAGTAAGGTATGTCTTCTAGAATATATTCCATTTCTAAGGTAGAACTCTGCTAGTGTATACTAAGGTATATCTAAAAAAGGAAGAGTAGAATAGAGTAAAGTAGAGCCACTTAGGTGCCTGGTCTTGAGAACCAGGGATGGTAGGTTTTTTCACCTTGGTTTGCCGGGCTAGTGACCGCCCCCTTATACGTAGTCATCATCATATTTAAACCCTTGTTTAAGGGACTAGGATAAGAGTCCATCACCTTGGTTTGCCGGGCTAGTGACCGCCCCCTCTTATACGTAGCCATCATGATATTTAAACCCTTGTTTAAGGGACTAGGATAAGAGTCCATCACCTTGGTTTGCCGGGCTAGTGACCGCCCCCTCTTATACGTAGCCATCATGATATTTAAACCCTTGTTTAAGGGACTAGGGTAAGAGTCCATCACCTTGGTTGGCTGGGCTAGTGACCGCCCCATCTTATAAGTAGCTATCATTATATTGTAACTTATATATAAGGAACAGGGTAAAATTCTATTATCTTATTATGTAGGACTATTATTTTACATAGTTATCATAGTATAAGAAAAAGTTTAGAAAATTATTTGCAGGTAGAAAACACTTAGTAAATCAGTTGTAAGTACGAATAGCTATGAATAAGTTACACAATATACAAACAGTATATGGAATATATATGAAGATTACCAGGCACGAATAAACGTGTCATATGAAAACTTAACCTAAATGTCATGTCAGTCCCACCAGCTGTAAATGGGTACCAGCCTTGACTGGTGAAGTAACCTGCAATGGTCTGGTGTTCCATCCATGAGAGGTTGTAGACTCTCATCCACTTGATGCTATTGTATCGGAGGGTAAGCACTGGCCCAAAGGGCCCCACGGCCTATGTTAGGACTTACTTCTGCACCCTGTATGTTTGAATTCTTTAAAAGGGGATCCACAACAGCAGTTTTTAATAAGCTCAGACTTTAAAATATCCCCATGTTTTGGTTTCTCCTGCTGTATTTCTGCGTGTCTCTCATTCCTGCTTTACTTTCTAGGCCATTTAGCAATGGCGTTTATATGTGTGTGGCTCATTTGCCGCGCTGGGGATCATTTCCTGCTTTGTGAACAGGTGTGTAATTGCAATACACATGGCTGCATCCAACCAACCCCTTGATCTAATTTGTCATCGTGAAACGCACGAGCCAACATGCAGAACTTTTATGATTTACGTTATTTTATTCCACCAATCTGCCTGTATGGAGCAGAGTTGCAACAAATAATCAACTTTCAATCTACAACTATTTTGATAATTGATTAATCATGTTGAGTCCAAATTCTGTGACTTCAGCTTCTTCAGTGTGGACATTTTCTGTTTTCTTTGCTCCGCTTTGGGTTGTGTACAAAACAAGACATTTGCAGTCATCTTGAGCTTTAAGAAACTATGAAGGACATTTTTCTCCATTTTCTTATATTTTATGGCCCAAACAACTAATTTATTGATCCAGAAAATACTAATGAAAAGTATGACACAGTTTTATTTTCTGTGTGGTTTTGTCTCTCAGGAAAGATCTGTGCAACATTTTCTTCCTTAATTGTTTGCCCTATTTATTGATTCGTTTTCTATACCCACTTACTCATGTTAGGGGTCACGGGGGGCTGGAGCCTATCCCACCAGTCACAGTGCGAGAGTTGTGCTACACCCTGCAAAGAATGCCTGCCCATCACAAGGCCACATATAGACAGACAAACCCAGATGCACTTTCAGAGTTTCTACTTCACATAACCTGCATGTCTTTGGAAGTGAGGAAGCCGGAGCACCCAGAGCAAAGCCACGGAAACACACAAGAAAACATGCAAACTCCACATAGAAAGGACCAGGTGGGAAGTGATCCCAGGACCTTTTCGCTGTGATGCAACAGTGCTGACCACTAAGCCACCATACTGCCCTCTCCTACAGATGCTTTATTATTATTTCTGGCATTTATTTCCTTTTATATGTTTGGAATTTTTTAACCATTTAAAATAAGTATTTTTTTATGACAAATAATACAACGGCATGTTAAAAAGCTATGCAAATGATTGCTTGAGGTAATAATTTGCATTAGGTTTTTCCAAATTTAGAGCAACTTTAACTTTTGACCCCTGTACAAACTGAAATTGACCTTTGTCACCATTCTTGCTGTTTTTACCCCATAACTCAAATAACATTCAGTCACAGATAGTCGAAACTATCCCTTTTTGGAATCTCTATCATTAGACAAATAATGTGGTATACTTTTCAATATGATTGAAAAGGTCACCATCTTTTAATTTTGACACCTGTGTAATTCTTCAATTGACCCCTGCCTGGCTGCCTATTGAAAATTCAAGTGGACACCCTACCTTTTCAAATGGGTAATGTTAATGTCTAAGGTATATTTGTGCCAAATTTGGTGCTTGCATCACCATTTGAAGGATTTCTTCAGTTGTCCGCTGCGCTATTTAGTTGCAGCCGTCGGATGGAAGTGGTTCTCTGGGTTTGGCACTTTAGTTAAGATGTTGATTTAATTTCTGATTATTAAATGATAACTTTGCCTCAACATAGATACTGCAGTTTATAGAAGCATCAAATCTGATCTCTGCTGTTTCTGTTTGTTTTTTTCTTTGTTTTTTTGTTTTTTTTTTGGGGGGGGGGGGGGGGTTGTAAAAGCTGGCAATTACAGAGTCTTCAGCTCTTGTGCTGAGTCCGGACGTTTTTCTACGTAGTTTAACTCATTCTAATGCCCCCAACTTGGCTCTGCTAAAAGGAATAATCCTCACAAACACAGAGTGGAGGAGAGGAAGCAATATTGCCAGGTTTCATGTTGAGGCCCTCGCTTCCTTTTCTAGGTTTAAGCTCTTTATTTTGGCTCCTGAGAAAAGATTAGCCTCTTTGGCCCTGAACTGGAGAGACTAAGCAGCTGGTTTCCAGACGAGATCGACCCTCATAAACCTTCACAGACCAGATGAGCCTGAGGCTTCACAGGCGGAGATGTTCACCTGATCCACAAAGGTCACCCTGAGGTTATAGTACGAGATCTTTAAGGTGCTGTCCTTTGGGGATACCTCATGTTGTTTTCAGCAAAACTTCTGTGATTTTTCTCTTATTTCTGCTTTGGCAGCTAAGATCTGGGGGTAACCTTTCATTCTAAACTGCCACTGGCTTTAAAGTTCTGCTGTAGCCTGCAGGCACCCGTTTGTGTGACTGTCAGTTCAGCAGCACAAGTCAGGCCACAACGCAGCAACACCTGCATGTATCCTTTGTTTGCCAGCCGCCACGCGTGCCACATGACTCCGTGTAATTGGATGTGTTGGCAGCATAATGACATTGGGTGGTGGCAGGAGGTGGCGGTGCATGAAGCAGAACGTAGCCTGATGCGTCTCGCTGGGAGTGCTGTGCTTTCTGAGGACTTCCCTGTCCGCCCTGAACTGCAAAGATGTCAGGAAGTCAGCAAGGTGGAAGCAATGCAATATCACAGCGAGCCGCTGCTTTCGGCGTGGAGTGAGATGTCACTCGCTGTATAATTTACCTCTCAGGCAGCAATTGCATCAACTGCAGATCTCTGCATGGAGCAATGCTGCGGAGAACTAGTGGGGCATGAGGAGTTGATTGCATCTTTTGTAACTGTCATAGCTGTTATCCTGCAGAAGTGATAGAAGGAATTGGCACCACACCTCTTTCATGTCGAGGTTGTAAAAAATTTTGGGTCTTGGTTTAAAATGAAAACAAACAACACGATGATCAATGTCGATTTAATCCAAAACACACATCTTCTTGGCAATGAAAACCAGATGCAACAAGGTTATTAGTAGCACCGCTGTCCCCGTATTTATGACCTACGTGTTTTGAATGAGGTCCTACAGAAACCCAAATACCCTTCGATCACTGGTAGTTCGTTAAACTGTCTGAGGTAACTTATATCATCACTGTCTGCAAAATAAGTCCCAGGCTTTACCACCACAGTCCCAACATTTAGATACCATGTGGTACTACCAAAATTATACAATTCAGTTATTCATTAAGTGGAAATGTCACACCCTTGTGCACTGTGCTGGAGTAATTAAGGAATAAAGGCAGGATTAAAAGTGATATTAAATATTTTACAGAGCATCGCCACTCTGGAAAGCTTTTCTCTGTTTGTTTTTTTTTCATGAGTCTGAGCATATTGGTATTTTTTTTGGGGGGGGATCTGATTTCAGGAGGCTCCACACAGCTCAGAGGCAGTTTTCCTTTGATTTCTATTGACCAGAGCTGATTTGGTTTGTATTGATTTTGCGGAGCTCAATTCCCGGTGCAATCTATAGGGAAATGAATGCCCTTTTACTTTAACCTTCCCCAAAGACATTAAGTGATCTACAGCAGAAAAGCAATGCCATTACAGCTTTAAAATACAGGTTTATAGAACAGCTTTGATGTCGTGACAAAGACAAGGTCACCATTTAGTATTTTGCTAATGGTTATGTTTGCATACTCGTCACAGTTTTTATGCTAATCACATTGGGAATGTCCCTAAGAATTTAAAGTGTGTGTGTGTGTGGGTATGTGGGTGCGTGCATGTGCATCCACCAAGTCTACAACAAAGTCATTGTGTGCTCATCTGGCTTGACCTGAATCCCTCGTAAACCTTTGGGGATCATGTTGCAAGGTTGACTAATCAAACAGGAGGTTCCAGGCTGATGTGTTATTGACCGGGTTCTGGGGTTTGTGCGTGTGTGTGTGTGTGTGGGGGGGGGGTCCACCACCATCATCATCATCATCAAAGGGCATCATGCTGATTTGCTTTGCAGCCTTTGCTGTTTTCTTAAATGCATTGTATTTGGGACTTCTAAAGCAAAGATGATAGCACCGTCCACCCACCCACCCCCAAACACACACGCACACACACACACACACACACACACACACACACACACACACACACACACACACACACACACACACACACACACACACACACACACACACACACACACACAGTATTTGAGTCCAGCCTGCGTGGGGTGCATTTAACTTTCACTTCCCTTTAAGATTTGGTGTAGGGAGTCGATTATCTGGTTAACCTCACTCCTATCGCAGCCGGAGGGCTTCAGGATGGCACTAACTCTTTTGGAGCAGCAGGAAACCCCATAATTTACCCTGCTTTAAATGCAAACCTCCTCCTCTCCCTCCCCAGTGTGCTTTTGTTGTGACATGTACAGATCAGGTTTTGAGAAGGGTGTCTTCACAGTTCAGAGGAGAGCTGGATTGATGAGGTAAAAGACTGATTTCAGATTGGTGCATTAGCTGCCTCCTGAGGACTACAGGAACAGACTTTCTCAGGATTTCTCAGCCCTATCCACCATGAAATTAACAATTCCAACTGAGGCCACGGGCAGGGCTTTGGGGAAACTCAAGACTGAGATTAAGTTTAGGGGTGTAGGCATTGAGCAGACTGTGAGCCATCAGACATCGGCGCAGGGCCTCTTGAGTCCTCAGCATGAGGCTGTCCAACTAAACACTTATCCTGGGGTTTTGTTTGTAAAATATTTCCAGACTCATTTTGGAGGAATGGAAAAATATCATTTTGCATAGTTTTTCATTTAGGAAAGAATTCGGCAACAGATTGGAAGTGGAAAAAGGCCTGTGCTTATTTACCAAAATGGTTACTGGGAGAAAGAAAAAAAAAAGAAAAAAGTCTGAGTTTAATCAAAGCTGCAACAGTTTTGTTTATGTAATTGCATAAAATCAACTGTCCCTGGAAGAAATTGTACAGTAAACAGAGATTTTATGTTTGCAGAGCAGATGTAGCTGACTGTATTTGAAGTATGAAGAAATGGAACCATTAAATCAAACTGTCTCCTCCAGTTTGCAACAGCCACCCTTCTATGATTTGTAGTTCAAGGTGAAGAATGTGATTTCCTGCACATACCATTTGTAAACATTCAGCTGACATGTGTCAGACTAGGGTGGAGTGTGCAACATGCACACTCCACTTCTGCTATCACATAGTGACAGCAGAAGAGGAAATCCTGTAATCCTTAATTAATGCGTTTAATTGGCATTCATCTGGGATGTGTTCTGGCTCCTACAGTGTTAATGTTGCACCAACTGGATGTTTAGTAGGGTGGTGGAAACCAGTCCTTAGGTATGTGCCTTTGTTAGTTAGGAAAGGTTTACTGATCATGCTGTTATCCTTTGCAGAATCAAGGGATACCCTGGTTGGCAACACTTGTGAAACTGAGCAAGGAATCACAGTGTTTGGGTTTGCATTTTCCTTGATCAAGACTAGGATTCTGGCTTTCTATGATGTCCGTGTCAAACTTATCAAGACATTCACTTTCCTCAACAGTGGTCTCTAGGCCCTTGGTCTTTAAGATCGAGAGATGCCTGGGAAGAGCTTATGGAGTCTAGAGCTGAAACAACTAATCGAGTTAATCGATTAAAATCGATTATTAAAATACTTGTCAACTAATTTAGTCATTGATTAGTTGCTAAATAACTTTGTTTTACCACAAATGTTTCGTTTCGTCCATATAATCAGCCGAGCTTTGCTTTGAACTTGAACCAATGAAGGAGTACTTTGAGCTGCTGTTTCGTTGGATTAATTTGTTTTATTTAGCCGTTAATCTTAATTTTTCTCCACTAAAACCCTAAAGAGAATATGTCTGTGAGGAATATGTGCCTTTTTAGTGTTAAACTAACCTGTTATGGTCTTCTGAACATTTGATAGAATATTTATGCTAACGCCGTTGATAACGCATTAGCAATGTCTATGGGCGTTTTCTAGTGTTAAAGTTAGCATTAAGCTGCTGGCATTTCAGCATGTTTGTGCATTGTTTTTCTATATAATATTAATGGCTCAGGCATTTGCTGTCGTAAAAGAGTAACGTATTACAAATTATAATAGTTTTTTTAATTTATTTTTATATATTAATAATAATAGCAACAATAATAGTAATAATAACTAATAATGCTACAATACAATTTTAGAGAAAGAGACATGAGTCACATGTGTCATTGTGAAATGACCACATAGTTTGCAAGTTATACAGAGAATGTTGCACATATAATGAGTCAGGCTACAGTTTTTGATTTAGGTTTTATGGTTAACTGGTTATGCTAATTGCTCATTTGCAGCAACAAAAATACCTCTTTTCACCATATATTTTATAACATTTATATGTTTCAATGTTGTTTATGGCAACTCAGCACTTTTATAAAACAATGTCATTTGAAATAATTATTTCTGTTCTTTATTATAAACTGTTTTATTCTGTATTTTATATTTCAACAGCCAAGGGACATTTGACGATTTGTTGATTTTCAAGTATTTTAAGTTTTCAAATAATGTTCATTTGTTCAGTAAAGTGATGGAAGGAGAGAAAAACTGTTTCCCTGGCACATTTTAAAAAAAATTCCCAGCTAATCCGATTAATCGATAAATTGTGTCGAAACCCCATCAGGTTCATCGATGATCCAAATAATCATTGTTGCAGTCCTAATGGAGTCACAAGGTTGCTGGACAGAGGTGTTTGGTGAGGCTCATATCTTTGCAGGAATACAAAGGTCCTAGTGTTTTCGGTTTTACTGTATGGTTGCGAGAGATGGACACTAACATACATACAAACATCTTCAACCACTTATCTGGGATCGGGTTACGGGTGGAGACTTACAAGTGACCTAAAATGATGATTGAAGTCTTTGGTGCTAGGTGTCTTTATAGAATCCTTGGGTACCACTGGAATGACTTTGTGCCACGTGAATAGAGATGAGTATTGATAAGATTTTATTGATATTGATACCATTATCGATTCTGCTTATCAATCCGTTTCTTTATCGATGCCCTTATCGATACCTCTTGTGAATTCTCTGTGTACTACAAGTAGGCTTTACAAGTTTCTATGTCAAACAACATTTTATTGTGTCTTAAAGTAAATAAATATGAAATTGGTCACTGGATTCTTAAACTCTGGACATAAATAGAAATGAACAAAATTTGTAGTTTTGTCAAAAGCATTTCCTTTCAGATATTAATGACATGAATGTCTCTCCACACTCCTGAGCTGAGCTCATCTGGCTGCTGGAGTCTGCATGTCTGCAGCCATACAGTCTTGGGCTGCTGCACGTCAGCGCAGGACATCGCATTTTGGGAGGAAAAAAACATTTTGATCAATTGCAGTTTATTGTTTGTATTACAACGGTTAGAAAGAGGTGTCATTTGATTTAAACGGCGATTCGCTTTGAAGTTATTAATTCCGAGTGGACTCGACTCAGCAGAGAGCGGCGCAGCGTTTGGAGCAACGGAACGGAGGACGATTCTTGTTTCTTTCTTGCAACAAGACAGGAGTCCCAGTTAGGTCACTTTACTCTGCACAAAAGTGCCTCACGATTGACATATTTTAATGGCTTTGAGAGGGGATAAGAAGCGGAGTTGCCACTTCTGAAGAGGAGCGAAGCAATGAACCAACAAACCAGTGGATTGAAGCACTGCTTTGTTGGTTCAAGGTTCAAAGCAGAGCCAGGCTGCAGAAGCGGTTCATTACAGATCCGCTGCAGGGTCTGTAATCAACATAGAGAAATGATCATTTTCCCGACAAACACCCTCAAAAACAATGGCCGCTCTGAAGGGAATTGTTGAGCAAAAAGGCTATTGATATCGGTGGATCGAATCATTTCTTAACGATACCCCAAAAGAACCGGTTCTCGATACCCAACCCTACATGTGAAGGGTGACTTATGGCGACTCTTGTGCAAAGAAATACTTGCATGGTGAGAGAGTGTTGGGTATAACATTGTGGCAATATGATGCATTTTCTCGGTGCATGATGCAGCACGAAGGTGCCTCAGTGTTGAGGACCCCAGCAGGTGAAGGTGAAGGGGACATCCACGCTTTGCCTGAATGTGGCAGACAGATGGCTACTAGTTGTCTGCCTGACTGGTAGGTATCTAGGGCACGGGGTGGTTCCATGATGTGGTGGATGTGGCGACACACTGCACCCATGCAGCCTCCCAGATTTTACTTTACTTGACTAGTTGTTTATTTTCCACTACAGCCTTCTGCTTAGATCAAGCCAGATGCCGCGGAGCAGCGTAACCCCTGCTGCTCCCCCAGCTGTTTTTCTCCATGTTCACGCACATGGCTCTGATTTGCTGCCTTATTAAAGAGTGTGCTCCTGCTCAGCTCCTGTTAAAAAATAAAATGCCCAAAGAAGCCAGTGTCCGTCCACTCACCTCCTTGTCTCTGGTCTGTCTAGACCGCAGAGACGGTTCTGTCTGTTCATGCAGTTGCCAAGCGGATGCACAGACAGCTTTGATGACTGACAGCAGCAGTTTTTCACTTTTCGCCCCATGCAGAAAATCCAGGTCAGCGATAAATACCCCCAAAGTCACTGAACCCTGAAAGAAAAAAGAACAACGAAAGAGTTGAGAATTTCTTCAAAATGAGTTTCTGTAATGTAACCACTGTGTTTACATGGTTCTAAAGCTCTGCACAAGGCCAAATGTTATATATACAGCCAAGGCTATCTGAGAAACCAGCGGACACGGCTTCCACAAATACAACCGATCTCTTAATCTCTCCCTGTTTGAACCTTTTCTTACCCCTACGGTTCCTCCATTGAAACCTAGGACAGACCAGGGATGTGTCTTATTTTTTTTATTATTATTTTTATTTTTTAAAGCTCTTAAACTTGATTAAAACACTTATTTTTCCACCGTCTCCAGAGAATTTTGAAACACTGTTTTATGTCCAAATAACATGAGCACTTCTCCCGACCGTGCTAGAACCCCCCTTTTCAGCTTGGAAATATTTGCTTTGGACGCCAGCCTTGCCCAGCGCACAACACAGGCAATTATGGGAGCTATTTAAACAGGAGAGATCTACTGACAGGCGACGCCTCATTTGGAGGGATGAAGGAATCAGGAAATGAAACATTCATTGATGCGCTGAGGGCATGGAAAGAGAATTCTCTCCGGGCGCTCTGAGGCTGGCTGCATATCTCATGGGCATTTTATGCATGCATGGAGGGCTGTCGTGTTTGTGTAGCCTTAACATGTGTGAATTTTTTTGGGATGGTTTCTGTGACTAAGAGAGAAATGGAGAAAGATTTTTGGTCTGTGTTGTAGGATGCGTTTGTGACTGGGTCATGGAGTTTGGGTTTTTCTGCTAACAGTTTATCTACAAAGGTACGCTGGAGGTTGCTGGTAGCTGTTGTCGACTCAGAGGTTTTCTCCCGCGTTGCTGCCTCTTTTATGAGTGGAGATGAGACCATACAGTCGATACCAATGAAGCCACATATTTTGGAACAAGCTTGCCAAACTTGGCTGTTTTTTGTTTGTTTGTTTTGGCCTCTTGACTTTAAGTGTTAAATGTCAACTTCGGTAAAGTTTGCCTTGCTTCATCTGCTACCATGGACTGGGTGTTTGGTAAGGTTGTGCAAACTAGTGGCTTAGGTGCCTTTACTGGTGAGGAATAGGTTTATTGACTGTCACAAGCAATGCTGTAATCTTTGCCAATCAATAGATACCCTGATTGCAGTACCTGTGAAGCTGAGGAATTGAAAGTGTCTGGGTTTGCGATCGTCCTGGATCAAGACTAAGATAGAGGCTTTCAGTGACTTCCTGGAGTCAGAAATGTGACTGTATGTGGTGAAAGTCTCAAACCTCCTGAGTAATTCATTTATTCAGCACTGATATGTCTCCTGGATACTCTGCCTTTGAGATCAACAGACACTTGGGAAGAACTTAAGCTCCTCTCACACAGACAGCATGTTGTGGCATTGAGAAGTGCCTGTAGCATTCACCACCCAACTCACCACTGTCTGCCAAAAACACATCACACAATGCCACATGGTTGCCAGTGTCGCAGACCGAATGATCCGCCCCTAAAAATCGGTCTGCCCTGCCTCCACTGTGCATGCATCATTTGCAACCACAGCACCCAAAGTGATCAAATGGATTAATATGATTATTAACCATCAGATGATAAGGTAAAACCTGTTAAATCATTCTAAAGTCAGTTTTAAGCAGAAACAAGGCCATTTTAAGCTAAAACGAGGCAAAACTCTGTGGCGCTTTGAAATGACCGACGCGCATGTGAACGCATTAGCTAGCAGCTCATGTAGCTGTGTTGCTCTGATCGTTTCCTCCACCTTTTATGATGAAATAATGCTGAATTTATGTGGAAATATTGTTGTACAAAAGCTTCAGATATCTGTCACTGAGACAGATGATGACTGGAGTGCAGTTTTAAGCAGAAATGAAGTGATAATCCGTGAACCACGGCGAATGACGGACGTGCAGTGAAGGCAGGGTGGACCGATTTTTAGGGGGGAACTGTTCGGTCTGTGACACCGGTGCTGAACAAAGGCGTTTGGTGATACTGATGCCTATGCAGGAGAACAAAGATCCAAGTCTTTAGGGTACTGGTGCTTACTGTCTTAAGGGCCTTTCACAGTGAACACGCAAAAGTGACATGGTGCACTCTAAAACCCTTTATTTTCAATGAGAAATGTCACACAAATGCCGCGTCACAGTTCAACGTACAAAAATGGAGTTTGTGCAAACACTTCTCTGGGGGCGCGCACCGCCACTTGATGTCAAACTCCCCACGGTCAAAGTTCAACTCAGTATAACTTTCACCGCTGTACGCTTTTTTGAAAATTTATTTTCATTTATATAACACCAAATCACAACAGAGTTGCCTCAAAGCGCTTCAGACAGGTAAGGTCTAACCTTACCAACCCCCAGAGCAACAGTGGTAAGGAAAAACTCCCTCTGAGGAAGAAACCTCAAGCAGACCAGACTCAAAGGGGTGACCCTCTGCTTGGGCCATGCTACAAACATAAATTACAGAACAATTCACAGAACAATTCATGGACGAATATACAAGAAATGCTACTGGCGCACAGGACAGGAGGGTCGCCAACACAAATACAACTCCCATCTCTGGATGGAGCTGCACCTTAAACAGGGAGAAAAAAAGAATCACGCATTAGAAAGACAAAAAATACTGTATAATTTGCCAGCATTAAACAACAAGAAAAACAGAGAAACACTAAGGTGATCGCCGGCCACTAGCCCTAAACATCACTAAAAGACCCAGAATTTAGGTAAAGTTGAGGCCGCAGCCCGCTCCAATTACTAATAAATGAATTAAAAGAGTAAAAAGCGTAAAACAAAACTGTACCAGTATGCTAGCCATATGAAAGGGAAAATAAGTGCGTCTTAAGTCTGGACTTGAAAGTCTCCACAGAATCTGACTGTTTTATTGACGCAGGGAGATCACTCCACAGAACAGGGGCACGATAAGAGAAAGCTCTGTGACCCGCAGACCTCTTATTCACCTTAGGGACACAAAGTAGTCCTGCACCCTGAGAACGTAAAGCCCGGGCCGGTACGTAAGGTTTAATTAGGTCAGCTAGGTAGGGAGGTGCCAGTCAATGAATAATTTTATAGGTTAGTAGCAGAACCCTAAAATCTGATCTCACTGGGACAGGAAGCCAGTGAAAAGATGCCAAAATGGGTGTAATGTGGTTGTACTTTGCTTTGTGTCAAACGTCTGGCTGCAGCATTTTGAACCAATTGGAGACCCCTAATGCTAGACTGCGGTAAACCAGAAAATAGAACATTGCAGTAGTTCAGTCTAGAAGAGATAAATGCATGGATCAGGGTCTCAGCATCAGCCATAGACAGGATGGGACGAATCTTCGCTATATTTCGCAGGTGGAAGAAAGCAGTCCTAATAATATTTCTAATGTGGAGGCCAAAGGACAACGAAGGATCAAAAATTACCTCAAGGTTCCTCACTTTGTCAGTGTGATGTATGACACACGAGCCGAGGCTGAGCGTTAACTGGTCAAATTGATGCCGATGTGTCACTGGACCAAGAACCATCATTTCAGTCTTATCAGAGTTTAAAAGCAGGAAGTTTCTAGACATCCAACTTCTCACTGCTGCAAGGCAATCTTCTACCTGAAGCACGGTGTAACATACCTTCACGTTTCCAATAGAAACAAGGCATCAGGCCAAAACAAGATGACAGACTGCAGAAATGTATCAGAGGAACATCAGAACTGCTAATTTATACATGGCAGTTTTCTAAAGAAAATCCTTACAAATGTGTTTTTACCTCAAAACTGTACATTTTGAAGTTTAAAAAATGTTTTAAAAAACCTTAATATTAAATTAGCCTAAGTAAAATACCTTTAAGTAAAACAAACAAAAAAAAGACTCTTTAGAAATCTTTGATGTTCATATCTGTAAATTAAAACCATAACTTATGTTATTTTTTCAGAAGATAATCTCCTGATTAACATTATAATGAACCTTGGGCATTTATATTTAGACAAATAAAGTAGCATGACAAGTAATGTGTACATTTTTAAGTCTGGTAGATTCATTCATTTATATCTCCAATTCAACCAGGAAAAAAGGACACTGTAAATATTACAAATATTTATTATAAACACAACAGGAGATGATGTAACATTGACTGCAGTATGTCTGTTAATTAAGATTTCTCAATTACATAAATCTCATGATGAAATCATTTTTAATTTAGTCATTTCAACATTTAATTATGTCCTCATTGACTATGTGATTGCTTTTAATGTAATCAGGACTGAGTAATTACTAAAATTTGAATTTGACTATTCTAGTGATTGTGAATGCTTTGAAATTGTGCATAATAGGGGCGGGGCTTTGTCTGCCTGTGCAAGTGTCTTTTTTGACTGAACTTTGACTTCATGGACATGTTTAATGATTCATTCATTTAATGTTAAAATATAAACAGAAACAGCTTTGTCAAATAATAGAATAGTTCCTCTTTAAAGAGACTTGTTTTATTTAGAAGCATAGCAGCAGGTGTTGGTTTTCAGAGATGACAGGTGAGCTGGACTCTCAGGACATTTTTTTAAATCTTTTTATTGTTGTTGCTATACAGTACACATAGTTATCCTACAACTTTGCATACGATTACCATGGAATCACTGCATTTTCAAAATAGTCTTTCCCTTTTTTTAAAACCAATAGCAAAACAGCAAGATAAGTGTGTGTGTGTGTGTGTGTGTATATGTGTGTGTGTGTGTGTGTGTGTGTGTGTGTCAGTGTTTCAGTTTCCATACGCACAACATAGGTCAATTTCTCTATCATATACATGTCATGTATTACATCAAACAAATTTTCTTTTCTAGGTTTTGTCCCACTCCAAATATATCTTGAGAGTAATTTGTCCCATTCTATGAATTCCTTGTTGGATACTTCCACTGAAAGTTTTGGAATAAATACAATATACGAAGAAGTACATGGAATTTAATTCCTTTTACAACAATTACATCAAGGGTTGAGGTGATTAAAATCAACCTTTCTATATCCTCTTTTATTTTTGCTATCATTGGGTCATAATTTGCGATTTCCATCTGGTTTAAGTCATGTGTCAAATGAATCCCCAAATATTTCATTGAATTTTGGTTCCAATTGCTTTTGTATCTTTCCTTCACATTTTCCAACAGAAAATAA
Source organism: Thalassophryne amazonica (assembly GCF_902500255.1). NCBI lineage: Eukaryota > Metazoa > Chordata > Actinopteri > Batrachoidiformes > Batrachoididae > Thalassophryne > Thalassophryne amazonica. The sequence continues at coordinate 96,259,776 of NC_047108.1, read as the reverse complement.
TTATATGCTAGAACTTGTGTTTTTTGTGCATTTATTTTATAGCCTGATAAATGCCCAAATTCCCCAAAATCAGTCATAAGCTCTGGCAACGTTGTGTTAGGACTTCACAAATATATTAAAACATCATCTGCAAATAATGCAAGCTTTTGCTGTCTTCCCTTGATATCTATCCCCTTTATTTTTTTTATTTTGTTTTATTAACTGATGAAGGTCTCCTCTGTAGCTTCAACTTCTGGTGGAGTTTTTGGAGACACTTTCCTCACATTTTGAAGAGCAGAGATGTTCTCTTCTTCTTTCTGGACTTCAGGATTTGGTGTTCAGCTCCATCACTGGATGTTTTGAGCTGCATCTGTATTTGCAAGATTCTGTGCACAGCAAATGCTGAAATGTTCCTGATGTGGGACATTTCAGCAACAAGAAATATATCTCTTAAAGAAAATAGCACAGTGCTGTTTCGTGTTTCTTTCAATTTTAAGGTCTGATTACTAGATAGTTAAAAAAATTTAAATCAAAAAAATCTAAGTTATATAAAGTTGAGACTGTTCTTGTAGTCAGAGCAATAAGCATTAAAAAATTGTGTAGATTTATTTGGTAAAAATAGAAATAGCTCAAATAATATACAAATGTAAAACATTCACTCAGCTTGACTGGGTGATTGATTCTGCAGGTGAAGGGTAAAGGCTAAGCTAACATTAGCTGATAAATCTTTAGTGTTCAGTGATGCTCTAACGTCACATTATTTTCAGATTACTCACTTGCCTCATACGAATTTGCAGAAGCTCTGTTGCTCAAACTGGGTGTGTGTATATATATCCAAAAGTGAAGAATTTTGGATTGAGTGTGTCTGCTTGATCACATCAGCTGCTGTCTTTCTGTCTCACCGGGTCTGTGGGTCTCTGGCTGGCCCAGCCACTTCAGCTACGCTGAACAAAACTCCTCCCAAGCAGGCTGATGTCTGTCACTTTTCCTCTGTTTTTTCCTCCAAATCTTGTGGTTATGACTCTCAAACTGAGTGTTTCTCTTTTACTTGTCACAAATCCATGATGGCAATTGTCGTTGTTCACTGGATGCTTGAAAATCTAGATAGTGACGTAGAAATCTCTACCCCCTCTGCGCATCCTGATGCATTGTTGCAGCATCCACTTTTGCAAATAATGTGAGCGGAGGTGACAAAATGAGTCTGAAAACAGTCTGAAAGGCCCTTTGCTATATGATTGTGAGATTTGGATGCCAACCAGTAGGCTAAGGCAATGGGTTTTGTTATGAGGTCTCTTCAGAGGATCCTTGGGTACTCCTTGATGATTTTGCGTCAAACAGTTGGTTACTTGAGGCTTAGAAGAGAAGTGCCACAATGGCGGAACATCAGTTATCACATTTTGGCCATTATCTTGCCTGCAAGTGACTAAGTTGTAAGGTTTCCAGCAACTGGAATACACCAACTAGCTGATCATGTTCCACCTGGCTGCATCCTCCCACTTCGTGAAGTGGGAGGATGACTGGTTGTCTACCTGGAGGTTTGCCATCCAGGACCCAATGTGGTTCCATAGTGTGGCGCCCACGGCGACACATGCCACTCGCACACACTCCCATACATGAGTTGATTTGACATGAGATTTGCCGACGCAGCACAATTGCGCAAGTGACTTGTGTGTGTTGTCTTCCAAAACACAACATTCCTGGTCCAAAACCTGAGCCAAATCAACTTTCAGACCCATATTGGATCTGCTGTGGTAACCCGGAGCAAAAAGGGAGAAGCCAAAAGAAAGATTACATCAGATTTAGCGAGACAAAGAACTTCACGAGCTCAGCCCCCCCACTGACCTACTTATCAACTGCTAAGATTCCTACTCAGGTGCTACCAAATTTAGTGCTTAAAAATTGTGCACTCATGCATTCTGTGTGTGTGTGTGTGTGTGTGTGTGTGTGTGTGTGTGTGTGTGTGTGTGTGTGTGTGTGTGTGTGTGTGTGTGTGTGTGTGTGTGTGTGTGTGAGAGAGAGAGAGAGAGAGAGAGAGAGAAAGGAAAAAGGATAGAGAAAAATTAAATTTCTAACCCTGACCAGCGGAAAGTTCCCCAGAAAGGAAACTTCATCTTGAGGCTTTCTCAGACTGGACAAATAGACAGTAAATTAGTTTTGCATGACAGTTTATTATAAATAAAAAAAACTGTCTTGTGTATACAGCAGACCATTGATGCATCAAGCAGCGGAATAGTTGAGGATCCAGTGTGGTCAGTAGTGAAGAGCAAAACCTGGGGGGCGAGAGAGAGAGAGAGAGAGAGAGAGAGAGAGAGAGAGAACACAGAGCATCACGCAAGCTGCAATCAAACTCGCATTATCCCGAATCTTCATTTTTCAACACAAATAACGATACTCATGATTAGCAGATGTTTCTTTCATTATTCATTTGTTCCTTTTCTTTAGACATGCAATGACTTTCAAATGTTTCGACCCATTTGGAGAGACTAGCTGGCTGTGCACAATTCATTATCGGTGGAAAACATGTCATTTGTCAGCACCTCTAGTTTGTGGTCAGTTTCTTTTCCTCATGCGGCAGCAGAACCTGGCCTCAGGCGACACTTTGGTACACTCGAGGTGGATTTGCATATTTACTTGTGAGGCTCCTGCTCTCTCCTCTGTATCCCCTCCACCCCCAGCTCCTTCTCCCTCTTGCCCTGCATTCCTCTTGTCACAGGCCTGACAGACACTCGTCATCAGCAGGTACTCTGGCCCAAGTGGATCAAGTTTCCCACTTGCCAGGGGATTGTGCTGCATGTGCACTTTGATGGCCCAGTGTGCCCCAGTTACAGCTTTTCAGACCAGCTCCAGTTTTCAGCCATGTCAGATAAACATTAAGAGCATCAAGAGAGACATGTCCTTGGCTTCTTGTCTGCTCCCCCCAACACACACACTCACACACATACATACACACCTTTTTTTAGGATTATTTTTAGACTTTTTTCCACCTCAAATGTTTAGTGACATTTCTTCCTGTAGTGGGTTAACTGGACATCATGTCAAGTCTACACCCGGGTTATTTGAGTGCTGTTTAGAGTGGAGGAAGAGTCTCTTAAGGCCATGTCACACCATGAGAGATGGAGCAAACTGATTAGTTACACCATTAAAAATTTTATCCTGTGGCAGAATCACATAATCAGTAGGTCTCACATGGATTTGGGTGTCTGATGGACAGATGATGTCACATTTCCACTGGCAACACAGAGAGCTGCATTCCATAGAAACATTTTCCTGGTTTCAAGGCGTATATGCTCGCTTGGGTAAGCTGGATTTGAGCGGGACTCGCTGAAGACTGAACACAAATGTGGATGAGAATCAAAAGCTCAGCCGCACCTTTTTGCCAAGAGAATTTGTCGCGCTTCAGTTTTGAAATGCGTGTTTAAAACATACATTTCAAAACTGAAGCCTGACTGGCATTAACAACGCCGGAAATCATCTCAATTTGGGGCACAAAGTGGAATATCTGGTCACCCTAGCTGCATCGGTTCCTTTCTTTACTCATGCAGAATTCATACCCCGCGCTAGAGCTTTGGCCAATCAGAAGCCAAGTCTGAAACATCGAACACCCGTAGGATATAAATGCATGAATATCGTAAAAGTAAATAACAAATACAGGACAAACATGAAGGCAGTGGGAAAGCTCTCCACCTGATGTCTACTCAAAATTTTTAGCCTGCACAAAACTTTTTGATGGATTCGACAGACATCAGCTGACAAGGAACTCATTTTTTAGATTTTTGTAGGACAAAAATAAACACAAACTGATTTCCAAAATTTATATCAGGTCCTCATACGTTTCCGTCATACGTCATGGTGCGACACTGGTTTCACTTCTTCCTACTGAATACTGGTGTTCATCAGGGATGTATTCTGGATACTAAAGGTGTTCAGTATTTGTATGTGGTGGGTGCTGGTAGGGGTATGGAAACGTGGTGGTGCCTATATATATATATATATATATATATATATATATATATATATATATATATATATATATATATATATATATATATGTATATATGTGTATATATATATATGTATATATGTGTATATATGTATATGTGTGTGTGTGTGTGTGTATATATATGATACAGTTAATGCATTAACTGCATCATAGTGAGCCTTAGAACTTTTCAGCCTACCCTCGTATGTATATATCTATATATATATATATCAATCAATCAATCAATTTTTTTATATAGCGCCAAATCACAACAAACAGTTGCCCCAAGGCGCTTTATATTGTAAGGCAAGGCCATACAATAATTATGTAAACCCCCAACGGTCAAAACGACCCCCTGTGAGCAAGCACTTGGCTACAGTGAGAAGGAAAAACTCCCTTTTAACAGGAAGAAACCTCCAGCAGAACCAGGCTCAGGGAGGGGCAGTCTTCTGCTGGGACTGGTTGGGGCTGAGGGAGAGAACCAGGAAAAAGACATGCTGTGGAGGGGAGCAGAGATCGATCACTAATGATTAAATGCAGAGTGGTGCATACAGAGCAAAAAGACAAAGAAACAGTGCATCATGGGAACCCCCCAGCAGTCTACGTCTATAGCAGCATAACTAAGGGATGGTTCAGGGTCACCTGATCCAGCCCTAACTATAAGCTTTAGCAAAAAGGAAAGTTTTAAGCCTAATCTTAAAAGTAGAGAGGGTGTCTGTCTCCCTGATCTGAATTGGGAGCTGGTTCCACAGGAGAGGAGCCTGAAAGCTGAAGGCTCTGCCTCCCGTTCTACTCTTACAAACCCTAGGAACTACAAGTAAGCCTGCAGTCTGAGAGCGAAGCGCTCTATTGGGGTGATATGGTACTATGAGGTCCCTAAGATAAGATGGGACCTGATTATTCAAAACCTTATAAGTAAGAAGAAGAATTTTAAATTCTATTCTAGAATTAACAGGAAGCCAATGAAGAGAGGCCAATATGGGTGAGATATGCTCTCTTTTAGGACAACCTGATAATAATGAATTACAATAGTCCAGCCTAGAGGAAATAAATGCATGAATTAGTTTTTCAGCATCACTCTGAGACAAGACCTTTCTGATTTTAGAGATATTGCGTAAATGCAAAAAAGCAGTCCTACATATTTGTTTAATATGCGCTTTGAATGACATATCCTGATCAAAAATGACTCCAAGATTTCTCACAGTATTACTAGAGGTCAGGGTAATGCCATCCAGAGTAAGGATCTGGTTAGACACCATGTTTCTAAGCTTTGTGGGGCCAAGTACAATAACTTTAGTTTTATCTGAGTTTAAAAGCAGGAAATTAGAGGTCATCCATGTCTTTATGTCTGTAAGACAATCCTGCAGTTTAGCTAATTGGTGTGTGTCCTCTGGCTTCATGGATAGATAAAGCTGGGTATCATCTGCGTAACAATGAAAATTTAAGCAATACCGTCTAATAATACTGCCTAAGGGAAGCATGTATAAAGTGAATAAAATTGGTCCTAGCACAGAACCTTGTGCAACTCCATAATTAACTTTAGTCTGTGAAGAAGATTCCCCATTTACATGAACAAATTGTAATCTATTAGACAAATATGATTCAAACCACCGCAGCGCAGTGCCTTTAATATCTATGGCATGCTGTAATCTCTGTAATAAAATTTTATGGTCAACAGTATCAAAAGCAGCACTGAGGTCTAACAGAACAAGCACAGAGATGAGTCCACTGTCTGAGGCCATAAGAAGATCATTTGTAACCTTCACTAATGCTGTTTCTGTACTATGATGAATTCTAAAACCTGACTGAAACTCTTCAAATAGACCATTCCTCTGCACATGATCAGTTAGCTGTTTTACAACTACCCTTTCAAGAATTTTTGAGAGAAAAGGAAGGTTGGAGATTGGCCTATAATTAGCTAAGATAGCTGGGTCAAGTGATGGCTTTTTAAGTAATAGTTTAATTACTGCCACCTTAAAAGCCTGTGGTACATAGCCAACTAACAAAGATAGATTGATCATATTTAAGATCGAAGCATTAAATAATGGTAGGGCTTCCTTGAGCAGCCTGGTAGGAATGGGGTCTAATAAACATGTTGATGGTTTGGATGAAGTAACTAATGAAAATAACTCAGACAGAACAATTGGAGAGAAAGAGTCTAACCAAATACCGGCATCACTGAAAGCAGCCAAAGATAACGATACGTCTTTGGGATGGTTATGAGTAATTTTTTCTCTAATAGCTAAAATTTTGTTAGCAAAGAAAGTCATGAAGTCATTACTAGTTAAAGTTAATGGAATACTCAGCTCAATAGAGCTCTGACTCTTTGTCAGCCTGGCTACAGTGCTGAAAAGAAACCTGGGGTTGTTCTTATTTTCTTCAATTAGTGATGAGTAGAAAGATGTCCTAGCTTTACGGAGGGCTTTTTTATAGAGCAACAGACTCTTTTTCCAGGCTAAGTGAAGATCTTCTAAATTAGTGAGATGCCATTTCCTCTCCAACTTACGGGTTATCTGCTTTAAGCTACGAGTTTGTGAGTTATACCACGGAGTCAGGCACTTCTGATTTAAAGCTCTCTTTTTTAGAGGAGCTACAGCATCCAAAGTTGTCTTCAATGAGGATGTAAAACTATTGACGAGATACTCTATCTCACTTACAGAGTTTAGGTAGCTACTCTGCACTGTGTTGGTATATGGCATTAGAGAACATAAAGAAGGAATCATATCCTTAAACCTAGTTACAGCGCTTTCTGAAAGACTTCTAGTGTAATGAAACTTATTCTCCACTGCTGGGTAGTCCATCAGAGTAAATGTAAATGTTATTAAGAAATGATCAGACAGAAGGGAGTTTTCAGGGAATACTGTTAAGTCTTCTATTTCCATACCATAAGTCAGAACAAGATCTAAGATATGATTAAAGTGGTGGGTGGACTCATTTACTTTTTGAGCAAAGCCAATAGAGTCTAATAATAGATTAAATGCAGTGTTGAGGCTGTCATTCTCAGCATCTGTGTGGATGTTAAAATCGCCCACTATAATATCTTATCTGAGCTAAGCACTAAGTCAGACAAAAGGTCTGAAAATTCACAGAGAAACTCACAGTAACGACCAGGTGGACGATAGATAATAACAAATAAAACTGTTTTTTGGGACTTCCAATTTGGATGGACAAGACTAAGAGTCAAGCTTTCAAATGAATTAAAGCTCTGTCTGGGTTTTTGATTAATTAATAAGCTGGAATGGAAGATTGCTGCTAATCCTCCGCCCCGGCCCGTGCTACGAGCATTCTGACAGTTAGTGTGACTCGGGGGTGTTGACTCATTAAACTAACATATTCATCCTGCTGTAACCAGGTTTCTGTAAGGCAGAATAAATCAATATGTTGATCAATTATTATATCATTTACCAACAGGGACTTAGAAGAGAGAGACCTAATGTTTAATAGACCACATTTAACTGTTTTAGTCTGTGGTGCAGTTGAAGGTGCTATATTATTTTTTCTTTTTGAATTTTTATGCTTAAATAGATTTTTGCTGGTTATTGGTAGTCTGGGAGCAGGCACCGTCTCTACGGGGATGGGGTAATGAGGGGATGACACGGGGAGAGAAGCTGCAGAGAGGTGTGTAAGACTACAACTCTGCTTCCTGGTCCCAACCCTGGATAGTCACGGTTTGGAGGATTTAAGAAAATTGGCCAGATTTCTAGAAATGAGAGCTGCTCCATCCAACAAGACCAGGTTTTCCCCAGAAGCTTTACCAATTATCTATGAAGCCTACCTCATTTTTTGGACACCACTCAGACAGCCAGAAATTCAAGGAGAACATGCGGCTAAACATGTCACTCCCGGTCCGATTGGGGAGGGGCCCAGAGAAAACTACAGAGTCCGACATTGTTTTTGCAAAGTTACACACCGATTGTATGTATATATATATATATATATATATATATATGTATATATATATATATATATATATATATATATATATGTATATATATATATATATATATATATATATATATGTGTATGTGTGTGTATGTATGTATATATGTATGTATATATATATATACGCAGTCTGAGATAAAAGTAACGGACCTTATTTTTTTCAAAAACCATATGGATTTGAATCACGTGTGATTACATCAGACATGCTTGAACCCTCGTGGGCATGCGAGAGTTTTTTCACGCCTGTCAGTTACGTCATTCGCCTGTGGGCAGTCTTTGAGTGAGGAGTCGCCCACCCTCTCGTCGTTTTTTCATTGTTTAGGAATGGCTCAGAGACTGCTGCTTTGTTTGATAAAAATTTTTTCAAAAACTGTAAGGCACAACTGAGTGGACACCATTCGATAAATTCAGCTGGTTTTCGGTAAAAATTTTAACGGCTGATGAGAGATTTTGATCTGTAAGTGTCGCTTTAAGGACGGCCCATGGCACCTGACGGCGATCTGCGCTTTGAGGCGGCAGCGTCTCGCCGTTTTAAGTTTAAAACTTCCACATTTCAGGCTCTGTTGACCCAGTAAGTCGTCAGAGAACAGAGAACTTTCAGAAGAAGTCGGCATGAGGAGTTTATTCGGACATTCCATTGTTAACGGACATTTTGTAATGAAAGAACGTGCGGGCAGAGTCGCATGTCGGTCGCGACAGGAAAAACACCTCCGTGTTGGAAACCTTAACGGACAAGTTGGAACATGCCCAAGCTGTTAAACAATTTCTCAGTTACTCACTTGTTGAAAGCCATCAAAAGCCGCCTGAATTTTACAAATGGTTTTCAACACGGAGGTGTTTTTCCTGTCGCGGCGCACACAGATTCTCCGAGTCGTCACGGAAACGACTTGGCAAATTTGCGCACACGTCTTTCATTACAAAATGTCCTTAAACAGTGGAATGTCCGCATAAAGTCCTCATGTCGGCCTGTTCTGAATCTTCTCTGTTCTCTCACGATGTCCTGGGTGAATTAAGCCTTAAATTAGAATGTTTTCAGGTCAAAACAGGCCGACGTCGGCGCCTGGAAGCGCTGCGCAACATCCCGCTCCATGGGAAGTCCTTACAGCGACAGAAATAACCCATAATCTCTCATCAGCAGGTTAAACTTTTCACCAAAAACCAGCTTAATTTCTCGAATAGTGTCTACTCGGATATCCCTCACAGGTCCAGGAAAAATGTTGATAAAGCCTGCGCACCGTTCGCAGCGGCTATTCAGACAAGGAGTTTTGTCATGGAAAGAGGAGCGGATGCTTCGCGCATCGTGGCGGTGCCGCATGGCACACAGCAACGCCGTGATGAAGTCTCATGGGACATGTTCTGGCATGTCCAGGCACATCCACAATTTCTCGGATAATCACTCGATGGAAAAACCACCGACAGCTGTCTGAACGCCATCTCAAAGCCATCCTGTGAGACCAAAACGGAGGTGTTCCTTTGTCTCGCTCCATCAGCAAATCAGTCGTGACGCACGAAGCCTCCGCTCGGCTTTCCATGACAAAATCTCTCGTTAAAAGTGAAATCTGCCGGAAAATGGTTGATGTCCAGCTCTTGTGATAACCAGAGAAAGTGCACACGATGGTCTCGGATCCACAGAGCCATCCGTTTAGAAATGATCCGGTGGTTTGTGGCTCTCGATGGCGGCGCTGCTCGCCGAGCATCCTTAAAGCCGTCCTTAAAGCTGTAGTAACAGTCCTTATTCTCTGTGAAGCCCGTAAAATTTTCACCGATAGCCAGATAAATTTTTCTAATGGTTTCCAGCTGCCAGTCTCTAACAGTTTCTGAAAAAATTCTGATGGAAAAAAGCCCAAATCATTCCGCCATTTCCTGACAATGAAAATCCGCCGAGGGGGTGGACCACTCCTCACTCAAAGCCTGCTCACAGGCGAATGACGCAACCGATAGGCGTGGAAAAACTCACGCATGTGCGTGAGGGTTCAAGCTTGTCTGACGCAATCACACGTGATTCAAATCCATATAGTTTTTGAAAAAATAAAAAGGTTGGTTTCTTTTCTAATAGACCTCGTATATATATGTGTATATATGTGTATATATGTGTGTGTGTGTATATATATATATATATATATATATATATATATATATATATATATATATATATATATATATATATACACACACACACACGTCGGACTTGGGACTCCGACGGGGGCTTGCGCAGCTCTTCCACTCTCCCTTATCTCTGTTCTCTGCTTTAACCTTCAAGTCCCTACTTCATCAGACTGTGAATTCCTCAAATTATATTGGATACTGGATCTATTGGACTACTATTGGATTAACCATGGAATTGATCAGCTGGTCTCTGAACGCTATTGACACCATTTTTTCTACAAGAAGGTCAGGACCGGGGGATCCTACCTGCCCAGGTGGGATGCATCCTGCGGGCTATGTTCTCGACTCCTAGAGTTCCTGGTGTGGCATGCTTGGCGCCTTTCTCCATTGAGGACGTAGAGGATTTATTCATTTTTGGTCTCATGGTAGCAGCGCTGGTACTTTTTGGCTTATGTGCTGCCCTGATCTACTAGAAAATTGGCAAGACGACGGCATAAAGAACCATGGCCCCTCGCTTGTCCATCATGATTAACGAGGTTGGCAAGGCAGTGCCTTCTCAGACTGCGATGACTCTTGAACTCAGATGCAAATTGGATGACATCTTGGAGCAGATGCGTGCCTTGCAGTTGAAGTTGAAGATTTCAGAGGCCGGTGAATATTCTTAATTCATAATTGGGATTTGGTTGTTCAAGTGGAACTGTTAAAAGTGTTTTTCACCGCTCAAACCATAACACTACAGGCTTATCAAGCCTGAAGGTCAAATTGCCCGACTGTTTTCCCTCCAGAGGAATTTCTTCAGCCTGGGGATGATTTGGCTGTTTCTTATCTCAACTCACAAAGACAATAAACTGCTTTTCACAGGACTGAAGCATGCTCCATTCCCTCTCCCCACCCCCTTCGATCCTCCATCAACACTCCCCACTCCAGCGCCTGCTAACATCACTCCTTTCCCCTTCTGTGGGAGCGATGCAGTTTAGCTGCAACCCCCGTTCTTCCCCCCAAGCTGACGGAGGCGCATCTCAGGGTTGCTGTGTGGCCTTCACCCACTTGCCTCAATTCGGATAACGGATTCTTCAAACTTAGTGCACATAAACAATGGCAAATGTGTATGTGCTGTCTTTAATTCTGATGTGTGCCATTATTACGGTAAGTGGAGTGTAAACAATTTCTCCACTGTGAGATCAATAAAGTATATCTCATCTCATATATATATATATATACGAGGGCTGTCAATAAAGTATAGGTCCTTTTTATTTTTTTCAAAAACTATATGGATTTCATTCATATGTTTTTACGTCAGACATGCTTGAACCCTCGTGCGGATGCGTGAGTTTTTCCACGCCTGTCGGTGACGTCATTCACCTGTGAGCACTCCTTGTGGGAGGAGTCGTCCAGCCCCTCGTTGGAATTCCTTTGTCTCAGAAGTTGCTGAGAGACTGGCGCTTTGTTTGATCAAAATTTTTTCTAAACCTATGAGGCACATCGAAGTGGACACGGTTCGAAAAATTAAGCTGGTTTTCGGTGAAAATTTTAACGGCTGATGAGAGATTTTGAGGTGATACTGTCGCTTTAAGGACTTCCCACGGTGCGGGACGTCGTGCAGCGCTCCCAGGCGCCGTCGTCAGCCTGTTTCAAGCTGAAAACCTCCACATTTCAGGCTCTATTGATCCAGGACGTCGTGAGAGAACAGAGAAGTTTCAGAAGAAGTCGGTTTCAGCATTTTATCCGGATATTCCACTGTTAAAGGAGATTTTTTTAATGAAAGACGTGCGGGCGGATTGCAGCGTCGGCTCGCAGCCGCCGCGACGCTCCGCCACAGGAAAAACACTTCCGTTGGAAGCCTTAAGGACAAGTTGGAACATGTCCAGCTGTTAAACAATTTCTCATATACTCACTCCACTGAAAGCCATCAAAAGCCACCTGGATTTTACAAATGGTTATCAACACGGAGGTGTTTTTCCTGTGCCGCCGCACCGCGTTGGCCCGTCCGCACGTCTTTCATTAAAAAATCTCCTTTAACAGTGGAATATCCAGATAAAATGCTGAAACCGACTTCTTCTGAAACTTCTCTGTTCTCTCATGACGTCCTGGATCAATAGAGCCTGAAATGTGGAGGTTTTCAGCTTGAGAGAGGCTGACGACGGCGCTTGGGAGTGCTGCGCGACGTCTCGCACTGTGGGAAGTCCTTAAAGCGACAGTATCACCTCAAAATCTCTCATCAGCCGTTCAAATTTTCACCGAAAACCAGCTTAATTTTTCGAACCGTGTCCACTTCGATGTGCCTCACAGGTTTAGAAAAAATTTTGATCAAACAAAGCGCCAGTCTCTCAGCAACTTCTCAGACAAAGGAATTCCGACGAGGGGCTGGATGACTCCTCCCACAAGGAGTGCTCACAGGCGAATGACGTCACCGACAGGCGTGGAAAAACTCACGCATGCGCACGAGGGTTCAAGCATGTCTGACGTAAAAACATATGAATGAAATCCATATAGTTTTTGAAAAAAATAAAAAGGACCTATACTTTATTGACAGACCTCGTATATATAGTTATCTAAATATATATATATATAGTTATCTAAATTAATCACACTTTTTGATCTTCAATCCAAGTTATTTCTTAATGTTTGATGCAGTTGATGTTTGATATATATATATATATATATATATATATATATATATATATATATATATATATATATATATATATATATATATATATATATATATATATATATATATATCAAACATCGAACTCTCCCGCTGGGGTCGTGCACGCCTGCCCATCAGCGCGATGTTTCGTGCGAGATGTTTTGTGTGCTAATTTTGAGCTGTTTCGCGCTGTTTCGCCTTTTACATCCAAACGCCGTCCAAACCTTGCACTATATATGAAGGGGCATTAGTATTGTTCTAAGACACAAGAGCATTTAGATCAAAAGTTAATTAAAAGGTGAAACAGCTCAAAATTAGCACACAAAACATCTCGCACGAAACATCGCGCTGATGGGCAGGCGTGCACGACCCCAGCAGGAGAGTTCGTGCACACACCAGTGTCCATCGAGCAGGAATGGTGCCAGGTGCACCACATGGCACCACTTAAGTGGAATAAATAAAAACCAGCTGGTACATGTGGAACCACATCTCGCTGCTTATGTGGAATAAATAAAAAAATAAAATCCAGCCAGTACCTGTGGGACCACATCGCGCCACTTATGTGGAATAAAAAAAAAGAAAAAAACACACCACCTAGGACGCGAACCCGTGCCTTTCAAAAGCTCTGATTACTAGTCAGAGAGTTTCCCACTGAGCTACAGAGCTGTTCTTTGGAAGCTGCGGGAAACTGTCTCATATCAGGAAGGACATGGAAGTATTCCAAAAAAATTAAAAGCATAAAAAACATATAAAAACACCGCATTTATCAAGCGAGCAATAGAAATATGATCCGTCTGTTCCTCTGATGACCCATGGTCACAGACATACAGTCATGAAATGACGAATGAGAAGCAGTGGGCTCTGATGTCCACATCTACTGGTCCAGTGCATCCAGTCGGCCGCACACGTGTTCTGCCCGACATGCATGTCTTGTGGACAGCACGCCGTGGCACAGACACCACGCCACGTGGAACAGAACTCACATGGGTGACGTGACGGTCAGATCAGCTGTTGCGTGTCCTGATGGTCCAGTTCAACCTGGGGGCTGTCAGTGTCCACTCCATGCGTGCGCACGCTTGCTGCAGCTTTTCGCCACCATGGCGATATATGTTTTTATGTCCACGTAAATACAGCAATCAGACACACGTGCCTCACAGTGGACAGTTGTTAGTCCATGACTGTCCAAACACAGTAGGTGTTGTGTAGCTGGAATGTCCAGAATGACAGATCACCACAGCTGCTTCTGTCGGAAGCCACGCCTCCCGTGAGTGGAGCACACACACCCACGTGTCAGTGTGTGTGTTTGCAAAGAACTTAGACAAATCAAAGTAGTACAACAGCGGTCGTCTGCAGTCTGTTCTCATGCCAAGAGTGCGACTGGCCACACATTTTCTCAGTGCCATGCAAGTGGTGTTAGATGTTCGTGGGTGTCACCTGGAATTTGGCCAGTACCTGCTGCGAGAGGGTGCGATGGGTTCGCACGGCGCACACTCTGTCTTTCAGGCACTTGTGAGCGCAAATAGTTGTAGCAACAGGTGTACGAGGCGTTGGAGGCAGGGACGACATTACACGGTTTGCACATGATTCCTGCATCATGTGCACTGGCACAAGTTTGCACTTCGTCCAAACTTCGCACTATGTGTGAAGGGGCCCTAAACCATGGTGCCTTGTCCTTAAAAAAAATATGGATTATAATCTCATATTTCAAGTGTTAAATCTGGAAAATATTTCAAAATTTGTTGTATTAAAAGTACTACTTGCTGGAGTTAAATGCTCACATTTGCCGTGCATGCATCTGATTTTGGAAGTTCTGCTTGAGTCTGTTTTTACGAGAGCTTCATCAGGAGGATCATAATTTGGTCCCAGATACACATGACACAATTTCAGTTTCAGTTTATTTTATTTATATAGCGCCAAATCACAATAGAGTTGCCTCAAGGCGCTTCACACAAGTAAGGTCTAACCTTACCAACCCCCAGAGCAACAGTGGTAAGGAAAAAACTCAGACTCTAAGGGGTGACCCTCTGCTTGGGCCATGCTACAGACATAGATTACAGAACAATTCACAAAACGAATATACAGGAAAAGCTGTTGGTGCACAGGACAGGAGGGTCTCCAGCACAAATACCACACCCATCTCTGGATGGAGCTGCACCTTAAACAGAGAGAAAAAACAGAATCAGGCATCAGAAAGACAAGAAATACTGTATAATTTGCCAGCATTAAACAACAAGAAAAACAGAAGAAATACTAAGGTGATCGCCGGCCGCTAGCCCTAAGCTTCACTAAAAGAATTTAGGTAAAGTTGAGGCCGCGGCATGCTCCGTTTATTAATAAAATGAATTAAAAATGTAAAAAGCGTAAAACTATACTATACCAGTATGCTAGCCATACGAAATGGAAAATAAGTGCGTCTTAATTCTGGACTTGAAAGTCTCCACAGAATCTGACTGTTTTATTGACGCAGGGAGATCATTCCACAGAACAGGGGCACAGTTTGTGCAGTATTTGTTGTGTCTAGTAATGATGTCACTAACTTTGGTTTGTCTGCTTCCTGGCAGATGTCGACGAGTGTTCAGAAGGAAACGGCGGATGCCAACAGATTTGTGTCAACATGATGGGTAGTTATGAGTGCCGCTGTAGAGAAGGATTTCTCCTGAGTGACAACCAGCATACATGTATCCAACGGCCTAAAGGTTAGTCATGCATGCACACACACACACACACACACACACACACACACACACACACACACACACACACACACACAAAAACTCTGATGTTTATGGATAGCAGGAGCACTCCAGCAGCTTTTGAGTTGAACTGTAAGAGGGTAACCGTTTTTATTCAGTGATGTGACGATGATGCTGATGATGCTGATGATGCCTAACATTATTAGAACAAATGTTGTTGCCTTGTGGAGAACTTGATGAAATGTGAACAAAGTACATCCAAGTCTGAGGGCAGAAACGTGAAAAAAAAAAAACGTATAAATCTCTTCTTGTTTTCCTCCTTTCCTTTCAAATTGAGCCAATCTCGTGCTTGGCAGCGGTTTAAGGTGTCAGTGGTGTGAGAGTGGCCTGCAGGGGACTGTGAGCAAAGAAAACAATTAAAGGTGTAGCCCGCGGCTGGCACATCTCTTGTTTATAGAGCATTCCTGTGGGATGGAGACGTGAGGAAGGTACAGAGCTAAACAGCTCAGACTCGTCACTCGTCAAACACAGCAGCCAGTACGTAATAACGTCATGGTTTCATTCAGTTGGAAGTGGAGAAAAAAGCTGTTGGGGAAAATGTCAGTATTTTGCATAATTTGTTGTAGCTCTTTTCTACAGTGACTGAGTTTAGGAAGTCTTGTCAGAGGGAAATGTGTTATCCCATGAATAAGACAGGTTCTTTAACATATTTCACTTGTCTTTTTAAATGTAGTGCTTTTTTCCAACAAGGATTTACATGGGAAGAGTGACGGGTTCTGCATGATTTACGTCATTTTGAACAGCACCCACTGAATAGAGAATGCTGCTTTTAGATGATTTATGCCGTTTGTTTGAATTTGTTACAATTTCAGCCTTTCCATTATTTCTATTAAATGTTCTTTTGACACTAGAAAATGTTAAGTGTGCTACTTTGATTTATGCAAAATTGTCAAAATTTTCTTTGTGATCAAATCTAGTTATTATGAAGTGTTTTTCTTCATATATTTTTAAAAATTGTATCTAATTTTATTTGCTCAAAGTATGAATTTTGGGAAGGAATGCATGGCAAATATAGTGAGTTACAGCGAGGAAAATAAGTATTTGAACACCCTGCTGTTTTGCAAGTTCTCCCACTTAGAAATCATGGAGGGGTCTGAAATTTTCATCTTAGGTGCATGTCCACTGTGAGAGACATAATCTAAAACAAAAAAATCCAGAAATCACAATGTATGATTTTTTTAATAATTTATTTGTATGTTACTGCTGCAAATAAGTATTTGAACACCTACCAACCAGCAAGAATTCTGGCTCACACAGACCTGTTTATTTTTCTTTAAGAAGCCCTCTTATTCTGCACTCTTTACCTGTATTAATTGCACCTGTTTGAACTTGTTTCCTGTATAAAAGACACCTGTTCACACACTCAATCAATCACACTCCAACCTGTCCACCTTAGCCAAGACCAAAGGGCTGTCTAAGGACACCAGGGACAAAACTGTAGACCTGCACAAGGCTGGGATGGACTACAGGACAACAGGCAAGCAGCTTGGTAGAAGACAATAACTGTTATGATTATTTATTAGAAAGTGGAAGAACACAAGATGACTGTCAATCTCCCTCGGTCTGAGATTCCATGTAAGATCTCACTTTGTGGAGTAAGGATGATTCTGAGAAAGCTCAGAACTACACAGGAGGACCTGGTTAATGACCTGAAGAGAGCTGGGACCACAGTCACAAAGATTACATTAGTAAGACATGATGCTGTCATGGTTTAAAATCCTGCAGGGCAGCAAGGTCCCCCTGCTCAAGCCAGCACATGTCCAGGCCCGTTTGAAGTTCACCAGTGACCATCTGGATGATCCAGAGGAGGCATGGGAGAAGGTCATGTGGTCAGATGAGACCAGAATAGAGCTTTTTGGAATCAACTCCACTTACCATGTTTAGAGGATGAGAACAACCCCAAGAAAACCATCCCAACCGTGAAGCATGGGGATGGAAACATCATACTCTGGGGGTGTTCTTCTGCAAAGGGGACAGGACGACTGCACCATATTGAAGGGAGGATGGATGGGGTCATGTATTGTGAGATTTTGGCAAACAACCTCCTTCCCTCAGTAAGAGCATTGAAGGTGGGTCATGGCAACTAAGCCAGGGCAACTAAGGAGGGGCTCCGTAAGAAGCATTTCAAGATCCTGGAGTGGCCTGGCCAGTCTCCAGACCTGAACTCAACAGAAAATCTTTGGAGGGACCTGAAACTCCAAACCTGAAAGATTTGGAGAAGATCTGTATGGAGGAGTGGACCAAAATCTCTGCTGCAGTGTTTGCAAACCTCGTGAAAACTACAGGAAATGTTTGACCTCTGTAATTGCAAACAAAGGCTTTTCACAGGTGTTCAAATACTTACTTGCAGCAGTAACATACAAATAAATTATTTAAAAAATCATACATTGTGTTTTCCGGATTTTTTTTTTTTTAGATTATGTGTCTCACAGTGGACATGCACCTAAGATGAAAACTTCAGACCCCTCCATGATTTCTAAGTGGGAGAACTTGCAAAATCGCAAGGTGTTCAAATACTTATTTTCCTCACTGTAACTCCATGAGATGTTGGAGTTGATATGAAGGAGGAAGTGCATGTGCACATGCGCAAGGTTCAAAGCTCACACTCCATTGGATAGAAGCTGGGAACTCAGAATTTCTGATTTGCAATTAGAATAAATATATGTATAGAGTCTAACAAAGCTATGATGAAATATTCGACTTGATTCAACAAACCAGTTAAAGATGTAACTGTAACTAACGTTAGTAATTATAACTGACATGGCAGACCTGTCTTACCTATTTAGCAGATATCCAGGTATTAGTGTGAAATTTGCTCAGACTTTATCTGGTGATCTTCCCAGCAGGATTGCTCGTGGCCTACATTGATTAGCTTTGTGCATCGCTCTTTTCCTCTGTTTCCATTTTCCTTTTTCCCCCCTTTGGCACTTTCAGTCACAACTGAACATCTACTGCAGGGGTGCCCAAATCCTTTCCTATGAAGGGCCAAAAATGAACCTGGGTGGAGAGCCATGGACCAAAAATTAATTTTAATGTTATGTCAAAGTACATTACATTATCCTTTGTACAAAATTTACATTTGAAATCTAAAACTAAATTTATGTATCATAAAAAAGACTTCTCTGTAATCTCCTTGCAGTATTTTATTAGTGTGCACACTACAAAGACAATAAAACACCCATATTTTTGCATAACATATTTCAAAGACACCTTCCTCCATGGTGCTTTGGAAAATTAAGTTGAAAATAGCTGCATTGTCGGCTGAAAAGTGAATTTTCACTTAATGTTGAAAAATTGATGAAATTGACAATACACAGTAACAAATCAGTACTGGATATTATGTTTACAACATTTAAGTTACACATCACAAAATGCCCTCATATAGGCCTTGCATACCATTCTTGAATGCCGTTGTGATGGCAAAAGAGGCCTTCTGAAGGATTTTTTTTCCTGAGCCCACTAGATGGCACTGTTCATTCAAAAAGAATTCCAAAAAAAAAAAAAAAAACTCCACAGTGCCCCACCATTTCTACATGTAATATTTTGGTCAGATATGGAACCATAGCGAACTCTGAAAAACAGCAGTTGGGGCAGAAATAAAAACACCTCTTTTGTTGTCAATATCATGCTCTGCAACATGACGGGCCAAATCAAAAGGATCTGGCCATGTTTGGCCTACAGGCCCAAATTGGGCTTTTTTTAGGGGGAGGTGATGGTCTGAGGGAGGTGATGATCTAGTGGTTAAGGTGTTGGGCTTGAGACCAGAAGATCCTTTGTTCAAATCCCAGCCTGACTGGAAAATCATTAAGGGTCCTTGTTCAAGGTCTTTACTCCCCTATTGCTCCCGGTGTGTAGTGAGCGCCTTGTATGGCAGCACCCTCACATCGGGGTGAATGTGAGTCATAATTGTAAAACGCTTTGAGTGTCTGATGCAGATGGAATAGCATTATATAAATGCAGTCCATTTACCATTTTTTAAATTTATGTTATTTTGGGGGGCTCTGTGATCTTAACACTACCATTGCTACACGAAGTGCATCATGGGGCCTTGTTTCTGTATTTTAACCCACATGGGGTCAACATTTTAAATGGTTTCCAGACAAGATTAATTTGGAGTAAATTGGCAATATGAGACTGTGAATAATTTTGAATACTAATGAACAAAATAATAGTGGTGCAGAAGAAATTAATTTTCTTGATGTAAATAGTAAAAAAATAAAAAGTCAAAAGGGAAGACACCTTTAAAACCCAATTGTTTAAAGAAAACCAAGGAGTTGTTGTCTTAACATATGATGAATAAATTACAGTCGGTGTAATACAGTGCTGTCATTCAAGTCTTGAGGTATCCATCAATGCCAAAGGGTTATTATCATCCTCATGTTCATTTTAGAAGCAGTCTGCTGCTGGAGGTGCAGTTCTTTGGGATTTTAACACCAAAGTATAAATATCTTTGTGTCTCCTGTGTTGTTTTTTCTCTTTTCTTTTCTGCTGTTTCTAATTTCGTGCTCGGTGGCAGAGCTTATATCTGTGGTGTTTTGTTTAGGGGATGTGAATTTACTTTGTACATCTTAAAAGAAACAGAAATATAAGAGGAAAACGAGCATCTGTTAACACTATTACAGAACACGTTTGTTTGTGAAGTAGTTGTCTTGCTGTCTAAAGCTTCCTCAGCTGTGCCGCTTCAGGCTAAGATTGTGTTATAGATCTTTTCACATTTCCCGGCATTTCGCAAACCCAGACTCGACGTTAAACAGGTTCCAAGACGCTATCTTGATCGCTGCCTTCTTTTGTGCTGGGTAATATCACGTATTCACGCAGGGAGTCATTAGGTTCTTTTGTTCCTAAGACCCCTGAATGGTGAGGATGTTAGAAGTCTGGTTTGTAAGATCAGTCTGCCCTGGTGAACTGTCAGTGTTTGCATTTCATATATGCACTGTTATTTGAGGGTGGTGAAAATCTGGACCATGTGTTTCAACGCACTATATCAGTGCTGTCCGAAACAGACTGCGAGCACGCGTCCGTTCTAACCCAGCTACTATGTCTCCTTTCACTTATCCTGTCCACTTTGCCTTTCCCTCATTTTGTGAACAGCTCGTCAATTGTCCATTTGTAAATAAATGCTGTCTTTATCACTTCCAGGTGAACTTAAAGACGCTATAAATCTCCAGCTTACTCACTCATTACATACCGTAACTGCACTAAAACTAGCTCATTATTTTGAAAGACTAGCAAAGCAACTACTCCTGAATTTATCACCTCAACCCAGGAGTTTATGTTTTTGTCCATTTGTTGGTCGTTTTATTACTAAGATGACTCAAAAACAGATTCTTGCAAAACTTAACTGTAAGTAACCATTACAAATGGATTTAGACTGTTTTTTTTTTTGTTTTGTTTTTTGTAATAATGTTAGATGTTGGCACACTTCAGAGGGAATGTCATGAACAAGTGGAAATGTTTGGTGGGTTAATGAATTAGTTTTGGTGTATAGTAGGAAAAGACATCACACAGATGCTACTTTGAAATTCACAATTTTTGAGATTGTGTTATTATTGTCTCCTGCCATTTGGAAGACTCAAATATATATATAGGCCCAGAGACTCATTGGTGCTGGTGCTTATCCCCGGATTCTGTAGCGTAAAACAGATGAGAGTCTACGACTCTTAGAAAGTTCATAGATTACTTCCCCAGCCAAGGCCACTACCCATTTACAGCTTGGTCGACTGCGACAATGCAGATGCAGCGTTTTGTATAAAGATATTGACAGGCAGCGTGATGGGGAATCAAACCCAGGTCTGCAACTCCTGTAGCTCCTAATACCATTGGGTACCTACAGTCTCAACGCAGGACATTAAAAATGGGTATGCGTTTGTCTGTCACACACCTTGAAAATCACGCCAGAGGAGGGTAGAATAAATACTATAATCTCGGTTTCATAAAGCGGTCTCATCTTGTTTAGTTGACTAAACTCACTTAGTCGACTAATCTTTTGACGTTAGGCATTGCACAAACTGCTTAGTCGGCTATAGTTTCACGTTAGCTGACTAAAGTTTTTAGCCTGGTAGAGAGGAGACTAATCTTATTTTAGTCAACAAAACTTCAGTGTTTTACCTCAAAAACAGCAGCTATCATATCCCACCAATTGATGGAGCAGGAAGGAAGGAGAGCCTTGCGGTGGGAGTGGGTGTTCCAGGACTGGAATACTCATAGATGTTTACAGATGCTGAGACAAGGAGCGCTTCTCCTCTGGTGCCACGGACTCAGCCGTGTTTGTAGCAGACGACCAACACGGAAGTAAACAAAACTCTCATGCATTAGAGGCGTTTCTTGGCAATGGCACTGGTGAGGCCGCTTATGCCTATGAAAATCGTCAACTAATGTTAGATGGCTAATCTACAAATTTAGCCGTTGATATTAAACGGATAATCTTGGGTGACTAACCTTAGTCGACTAAGTAAGTTTAGTAGACGAAAAGATTAGACTGCTTTATGAAACTGGGCTCAGCAACACAATCTCAAGAACTGCTCCATCAACTCTGGGTCTCTAGAGACAAACGCAAGTGGGGTTGGGTATCGAAAATCGGTTATTTTCAAGAATCGTTAAGAAGTGATTCAATCCACCAACATCAATAGCCTTTTTGCTTAGCAATTCCCTTATCGGTACTTCAGGGCGGCCATTGTTTTTGAGAGCGTTTATCAGGAAAATGATCATTTCTCTACCTTGATTGCAGACCCTGCAACAGGTCTGCAATCAACTACAAGTACTTCTGCAGCGGCTCTGCTTGAACCAATGAAGCAGTGCTCTGACCCGTTGCTTCGTTGGTTCTCTGCTTTGCTGTTTTTCAGAAGCGGCAAGTCTGCTTCTTAACCCCTCTCAAAGCCATTTAAGGATGTCAGTCGTGAGTCACCTTTGTGCGGATTAAAGTCACTAACTAGGACCCTTGTCTTGTTGTGGGCAAGAGACGAAAATTGCCCTCCGTTCCATTCACACAGCTCCAAACACTGCACCGCTCTCTGCTGAGTCAAGTTAGAAAGATGGAGTCTGGTCAGAATGAATACCTTCAAAGTGAATCACCGTTTTGACACCTCTTTACAAGCGCTGTAATACAGCGTTGTTGTTTTTTTATGAATTACATTGATGTTGACTTGCAGTGCAGCCGGCTGCAAGAGCTCAGCTCAGAGGCTATGGAGTTACATTTGTCTCATTAATATCTGAAAGGAAATGCTTTTGACAAAAGCTATAGATTTTTTTATTTCTATTTATATTCAAAGATCAAGGATCCAGTGACCAATTTCATATTTATTTACTTTAAGACTCAATAAAATGTTGCTGACATAGAAAACTTGTAAAGCCTGCTTTTAGTACACAGAAAATTCACAGGAGGTATTGATAAGGGAATCGATAAGGAATCGGTTTGATAAGCAGAATCGATAATGACATCGATATTGATACAATCTTATCATTACCCATCCTGACACGCAAAGGACCGAGTCAGCTGGCAAGCAATGATACATATGGGAGTGGAAGACTTGGAAAAAATGTGTACAAGTAACACAGAGGAGAAGAGTAGAAAGGGGAAGGAGAGAGCACAAGTACCTGACTGGTGATGTCGTTAGCACAGTATTTTAAGGGGAGGGTCCACTATTCCTAGGGTCCACTGGTCTTAACCACTTTATATTATTTGATGGTGTATATTACAACCCAAAACTGATTTTAAAGTTCACAAATAATGTAATACTTGCAAATAGCTAACAAACCAGATCCAGTTTTGTTCAATTTAGTTGTACCAAAAAAAATGATTCTGTTGACATACACCATTACGAGGGTAGGCTGAAAAGTTCTAAGGCTCACTATGATGCAGTTAATGCATTAACTGCATCATAGTGAGCCTTAGAAACTGCATCATAGTGAGCCTTAGAACTTTTCAGCCTACCCTCGTAAGCTTTAATCGGACTGTTGTCTATAAATCTGTTGAATTAAAATCAACAAACAATGGTAATTCACCATAATTAAATGTTTTTTGTTATTGTCACACTTTTGTAACATTACTTAGCCTACTTTAGTGGAACATACGTATAGCCTACCATAAATGTAAAAATGACTTCAACATGCTCTCCTAAATACGTGGACTAGGACTGGTGGACTCTAGGACTAGTGGGAAGTTCCCATATATTAAGACATGCGAATGATTAGATCCATCATGAATCACTGCTTTAATGCCCTCCCCTCACTCATGTCCTCAGCCACCATAAATATGTGTTTTTTAAGCACATTACAGATTCCATTGGTTACAATGTAGGCATACACTAACACCAAGCTAGCACCAAGGCGATTATACAAGATATTATACATATAAAGACTTTAAATAACATAAGAAAATGGTGCAACACGGCAGCATTTTGCAATTATAAATTGCAACTGGATTAAATATGTACAATTTAGAAGGATCTTGGAACATGTATCGCAATAATTTATCAATAATTGCTCTCGGGAAAACCTAATGATTCAACAGATTATACCTACATTTATGGGCTGTGATACTAATAAAGTATGTATACCTTACCTTTGGACTCGGGTTGATACAGATACATCGGGGCGTGATACATAAACAGACATGTAATAAGATATTTATCACATATTACAACAAAAATTAAGAACAAGAACCATATAATTACTGTTAACTCCATTTAATAACAACTCATTTACTCCTTACATCAACAACGTTCCTTCAGCACTTGTGCTAATAATAAATAGCATAACACAGTAGGCCTGATCTGTATAATCATCAAAATAGTTAAAGAATATTCATACACGTGAATCATGTAGAACGAATAACACAGGTAAATCATGTAAATATGTAAATTATGGAATGTTCTTATGTCTCTCTATAAAGTCATGAGTGTCCTCTTCACTGATGTTTCACAACTTCAGTATGAGACTCGAGTTGTAGAATTCTCCTTGCTAGGGAGGCTAAAACTCTCTCACCTTGATGAGACATCTTGGTTGAATGAAATGATCTGGATCCTGTATCAGGACTGCACTTGTCACCAGGGTAACACAAAATGGGGGTGTGTCATTGCTGGGGCTGAGAAATTGGGGCTCTTGATTGGATGAAAAGTGGGACGATACAAAGCCTGGTATTTTCAATGTCTTTTTTTTTTGTATCGCCCTGTTTTAAGATTTATATCGCCCTGATTTTTATTATTATTGCCACAGTTTCCAGGACAGTAAAATTGCTAGGAAAGTGTGTGATTTATCAGCCCTATTTTTTCTTATATCTCATGAGGGCTGGTTTATGAGCATATAAGGGCAGATTTTTGTTGTAATATGTGAAAAATTTTATTTATTAACTCGCTCACTCATCTTAAACTGTTTACTCCAATTAAGGGTCACGGAGTCAAAGGGCGTGATGCGGGGTACACCCTGGACAGGACGCCAGTCTGTCACAGGGCCACATATCGACAAACACATTCACATTCAGACCTGCGTGTCTTTGGATGTGCAAGGAAGATGGAGAGGGAACCAATAGTTTTCTATGTGTCATAATCAGCAATTAACTTTTTTTTGTTGCAGTTTTAGTCAGTTTTCTACCAAGTTCTCTTCCTCACCTTCACCTGCTTGCTCTTCTCCAGGGTGCTCTTGGTGGAGCACATAACTTCAGTTTTAGTATCAGTTCATGTTCAAAAATGATATGCTGGGTAATCACAAAGGCGCATGACTGAAGGCGAATGGGAGTGGTTTTTTGGAGTTATTAGACAGTAATTCTACAGAATTGCCTCAAATATGACTACCCTTACGTAGGGTAAAATTAGGCCCAAGTGATTCCATCTCTGAGAAAAAGAAGTCATTGAGAAAATTAAAACAAATCTCATCTCTCAGTCAAGGCTGTTTAAGAGCTGCCCTCCATCCATTCTGCAGAGGCTCTGCAGCCTGGGGTGCAGTTTGCTCATGAGCTTTATTGTTCTCATTAAAAAGACATCAGCTTTCCATTTCTTTCATTATGGGGTCAGGTGTTCCCTGGGTAACTTATGCAAGTCTTTCTAGAGGCGGTGGTGTGCTGGTTGCTGAAGTGCCTGGTGCTACCAGTCTGGTCCCCGCTGGTTGGAAGCCCTTGTTAGCAGTGAGACTGTGCCAATTAGGCAGCAGGAGTCTGCCAGCCTCTCAGCTAATGACAAGTCTGCTGCTGGCCTGTGTCTTATTAGACCTGCCCCTGCCCCGCCGAACAGGAATAACTCCAGTCAAATAAAGGCTCCATCGTCTGGCTGGCCAAAATGTAACAGTTCATTTATTCTTCCCAAACCTTTCTCAAGAAGTCAAGAAATAAAGGCTTTGAAAAGGCCAGCCCAGGTGTTCAGTTCCTCATGGGAGTGGCATTTGGGTCAAAAGGGGCTCCTTTTGTGGGACGTGACACTTTTTTGTGAAGTTGCTGTGGCTGTACCCCTTTAACTCTATGCACAGTGCCTATGAATAGTATTCACACCCTTGTGTCTTTACACACGTTAATTTCTTTACGCAGTCTAAAAAACAGTAGTAATTCAGACTTCTCTTTATTAAAATTTAAAATTAAATTAAAATATCAAAGCCAAAAAGATAGGTTTCATAAGTAATGTCACCTTTCGGTATAACACGAGTAAATCATCACTTCTACAGTCAGTTTTCTTCAGACAAGTTGGGGGTTGATATGTCAACATTTCCAGGTCACTGAATATGTCTTTGACTTTATTTACTTCAGTCATTATAAACACAAATAGTGTGGTACTATGCAGTCAATCTGTCTGGAGTAGGCAGTCCTCAAAAACTGAGTGGCCATGCAAGAAGCAGACTCATGAGGGAAGCCACCTAGACACCCATGACAACTCTGATGGAATTTTGGCTTTTTGTAGGTGACTGGAGAGACTGGCAGTCAGGCAAAGCTGATTTGTTGCAGCACCTGTCACAGCTTCATGGTGGTGAGGAAAGAGAATGACATAGAAACAAGGAAACAGATCTGATCTATGCTCGAGTTTACCCAGTCAAACTGTAGCTGAACTACAAATAGTCTTTCTTTTTTTTTCATTTGGAAGAAAATCCTTTTCTGCTCCGCTCTACCATGAAGTTGTTGTATAACTGGTGATGCAAAATAAAAATAAAAAATAAAAAACTTGCACTATTTGCTGTTTCACCATTTACAGCCAGAGAAGAATATAACACCTTCAGTGTTGCCCTGCATGTTTTGATGGCTTCCCTCACTAGTCTCCTTTACTGTCAGACTGAGCAGTGAAAGTTTGATAGTTTTGATTGTAATTGCCCAGGAAAAAAAAATCTTAAATACTTTCTGTGAAATTCATTTTTGATATTGCACGCAGTTTTACAACAATTCCATCTGATGTCATGGACAAGTGTCCCCCCCCCCCCGCCAAGCCTTGAATGGAAAGGTTGGCCTTGTTTGCTTTCCACACCTCAGGTTACATACCAGGAGGAAAGTTTACAGCTTGTGAACAACTTGGCTATTATTTGGCTAAATTGTATTACAGACATTAGAGCATGCCATAGGTATTAAAGGCACTGCGCTGCAGTGGTTTGAATCATATTTATCGAATAGATTACAATTTGTTCATGTAAATGGGGAGTCTTCTTCACAGACTAAGGTTAATTATGGAGTTCCACAAGGTTCTGTGCTAGGACCAATTTTATTCACTTTATACATGCTTCCCTTAGGCAGTATTATTAGACGGTATTGCTTAAATTTTCATTGTTACACAGATGATACCCAGCTTTATCTATCCATGAAGCCAGAGGACACACACCAATTAGTTAAACTGCAGGAATGTCTTACAGACATAAAGACATGGATGACCTCTAATTTCCTGCTTTTAAATTCAGATAAAACTGAAGTTATTGTACTTGGCCCCACAAAGCTTAGAAACATGGTGTCTAACCAGATCCTTACTCTGGATGGCATTACCCTGACCTCTAGTAATACTGTGAGAAATCTTGGAGTCATTTTTGATCAGGATATGTCCTTCAATGCGCATATGAAGCAAATATGTAGGACTGCTTTTTTACATTTGCGCAATATCTCTAAAATTAGAAAGGTCTTGTCTCAGAGTGATGCTGAAAAACTAATTCATGCATTTATTTCCTCTAGGCTGGACTATTGTAATTCATTATTATCAGGTTGTCCTAAAAGTTCCCTGAAAAGCCTTCAGTTAATTCAAAATGCTACAGCTAGAGTACTAACAGGGACTAGAAGGAGAGAGCATATCTCACCCATATTGGCCTCTCTTCATTGGCTTCCTGTTAATTCTAGAATAGAATTTAAAATTCTTCTTCTTACTTATAAGGTTTTGAATAATCAGGTCCCATCTTATCTTAGGGACCTCATAGTACCATATCACCCCAATAGAGCGCTTCGCTCTCAGACTGCATGCTTACTTGTAGTGCCTAGGGTTTTTAAGAGTAGAATGGGAGGCAGAGCCTTCAGCTTTCAGGCTCCTCTCCTGTGGAACCAGCTCCCAATTCGGATCAGGGAGACAGACACCCTCTCTACTTTTAAGATTAGGCTTAAAACTTTCCTTTTGCTAAAGCTTATAGTTGGGGCTGGATCAGGTGACCCTGAACCATCCCTTAGTTATGCTGCTATAGACTTAGACTGCTGGGGGGTTCCCATGATGCACTGAGTGTTTCTTTCTCTTTTTGCTCTGTATGCACCACTCTGCATTTAATCATTAGTGATTGATCTCTGCTCTCTTCCACAGCATGTCTTTTTCCTGATTCTCTCCCCTCAGCCCCAACCAGTCCCAGCAGAAGACTGCCCCTCCCTGAGCCTGGTTCTGCTGGAGGTTTCTTCTTGTTAAAAGGGAGTTTTTTCCTTCCCACTGTCGCCAAGTACTTGCTCACAGGGGGTCGTTTTGACCGTTGGGGTTTTTCTGTAATTATTGTATGGCTTTTGCCTTACAATATAAAGCGCCTTGGGGCAACTGTTTGTTATGATTTGGCGTTATGGCGTTTGGTATTTAGCATTATAGCACTAAAGGAGACTTTTTGTTTGTTTGTTTGTTTATCTATTTGTTTACCTATTTACCGATTACCTTCTATCCATTTTCTTCCTCTTTATCCGGAGTCGGGTCACGGGGGCAGCAGCTCAAGCAAAGCCGCCCAGACCTCCCGATCCACACACACCTCCCCCAGGTCTTCCGGGGGAACCGCGAGGTGTTCCCAAGACAGCTGTGAGACGTCGTCCCTCCAGCGCGTCCTGGGTCTTCCCCGGGGCCTTCTCCCAAAGGGAAGTGCCCGGAACACCTCTCCAGCGAGGCGTCCAGGGGGGCATCCAGAAAAGATGCCCGAGCCACCTCAGCTGGCTCCTTTCGACGTGGAGCAGCAGCGGCTCAACTCCGAGCTCCTCCCGAGTGACCAAGCTCCTCACCCTATCTCTAAGGGAGCACCCAGCCACCCTGCTGAGGAAACTCATCTCGACGGCTTGTACTCGCGATCTCTTTCTTTTCGCCATGAGCCAAATCTCATGACCATAGGTGAGGGTCGGAACGTAGATCGATCGGTAAATCAAGAGCTTTGCCCCCCTGCTCGGCTCTCTCTTCACCACGACGGATCGGTGCAGATGCTGCACCGATCTGTCTGTCGATCTCACGCTCCATCCGTTCCTCGTCCATGAACAAGACCCCGAGATACTTAAACTCCTCCGCTTGAGGCAAGGACACTCCACCGGGCCTGAAGAGGGCACAGCACCTTTTTCCGGTCAAGAACCATGGCCTCGGATTTGGAGGTGCTGATTTTCATCCCGGACGCTTCACACTCAGCTGCAAACCGCCCCAGTGCACGCTGAAGGTCCTGATTTGATGAAGCCAACAGAACCACATCGTCTGCAAACAGCAAAGATGAGATTCTGTGGTTCCCAAACCAGACCCCTCTACACCCTGGCTGCGCCTAGAAATTCTGTCCATAAAGGTAATGAACATAAGCAGTGACAAAGGGCAGCCCTGGCGGAGGCCAGCGTGCACTGGAAACAGGTTTGACTTACTACCGGCAATGCCCTTAGCAATGGACCCCGGAGCCCGTACTCCCGGAGCACCCCCCCACAGGGTGCCCCGAGGGACATGGTTGAACGCCTTCTCCAGATCCACAAAGCACATGTGAACTGGTTGGGTGAACTCCCATGAACCCTCGAACACCGGATGGAGGGTGTAGAGCTG
The DNA here is from genome assembly GCF_902500255.1 of Thalassophryne amazonica. Taxonomy (NCBI): domain Eukaryota; kingdom Metazoa; phylum Chordata; class Actinopteri; order Batrachoidiformes; family Batrachoididae; genus Thalassophryne; species Thalassophryne amazonica. The sequence continues at coordinate 96,230,181 of NC_047108.1, read as the reverse complement.
GTCCAGTGTGCCGCGACCAGGACGAAAACCATACTGCTCCTCCTGAATCCGAGGTTCGACTATCGGTTGAATTCTCCTCTCCAGTACTCTGGAATGGACCTTACCGGGGAGGCTGAGGAGTGTGATCCCCCTATAGTCAGAACACACCCTCCTGTCCCCCTTCTTAAACAGAGGGACCACCACCCCGGTCTGCCAGTCCAGAGGCACTGTCCCCGACTGCCACGTGATGTTGCAGAGGTGTGTCAACCAAGACAGTCCCACAACATCCAGAGACATAAGGTACTCAGGACAGATTTCATTCACCCCAGGAGCCCTGCCACTGAGGAGCTTTCTGACCACCTCGGTGACTTCGGCCTGGATGAGTCTGCTTCTGAGGCCCCAGTCTCTGCTTCCTCTTTGGAAGACTTGACGATGGGATTGAGGAGATCCTCGAAGTATTCCACCATCCAACAACATCCCCAGTCAGGGTCAACAGCTCCTCACCCGCACCGTAGACAGTGCTGGTGGAGAGCTGCTTCCGTCTCCTGAGGCGTCAGACGGTTTGCCAGAATTTCTTTGAGACCGACCGATAGTCCTCCTCCATGGCCTCCCCAAACTCCTCCCAGACCCGAGTTTTTGGCTCTGCAACCACACGGGCTGACCTCGCTGTCACAGGGTTCCAGCAGTCGTTCCCAGCAGACCCTCACAATACGTTTGGGCCTGCCAGGTCGGACCGGCTTCCTCCCAGCGGATCCTACTCACCACCAGGTGGTGATCGGTCGACAGCTCAGCCCCTCTCTTCACCCGAGTGTCCCAGACACTCATATCATATGATACAACCGCAAAGTCGATCATCGACCTCCGGCTCAGGGTGTCCTGGTGCCACGTGCACTTATGGACACGTTTGTGCTCGAACATGGTGTTCGTGATGGACACACTGTGACTAGCACAGAAGTCCGACAACTGAACACCACTTGGGTTCAGATCGGGGAGGCCGTACTTCCCGATAACCCCCCTCCAGGTCTCACTGTCACCGCCCACGTGGGCGTTGAAATGTCCCCAGTCGGAGCACTATCTAGTACCCCTCCCAGGGACTCCAAGAAGGTCGGGTACTCTGCACTGCCACTCAGCCCGTAGGCCGAGACAACAGTGAGAGACCTGTTACCGACCCGAAGGCGTAGGGACGTGACTCTCTCGTTCACCCGGGTGAACTCCAACACATGGCAACTGAGCTGGGGAGCAATAAACAATGCTACCCCAGCTCTTCGCCTCTCCCCGTGGGCAACACCAGAAAAGTCGAGCGTCCAGCCCTTCTCCAGGACTTGGGTACCAGAGCCCAAGCTGTGTGTGGAGATGAGCCCGACTGTCTCTAGTCGGTATCTCTCAACCTCCCGCACAAGCTCAGGCTCCTTCCCCCCAGCGAGGTTACGTTCCACGTCCCAACAGCCAGGGGCTGTGAGCGCGGACCGGGCTGCCGGGCCACCCGCCCTCAACTGCCACCCAATCCTCTCTGCACCCGACCCCCATGGCCCCCTCTGCAGGTGGTGAACCCACAGGAGGGCGGGCCCACGTCGCTCTTTTGGGCTGAGCCCGGCTGGGCCCCGTGGGCTAAGGCCCGACCACCCACCAGGCGCTCGCGCGTGAGCCCCAACCCCAGGCCTGGCTCCAGGGTGGGGCCCTGGCTCCGCCATACCGAACGATGTCTCGGTCCTTGATTTTGTACTGGTCATGGGAGCTTCTGAACTGCCCTTAGTCTGACCCATCATCTGGGACCTGTTTGCCTTAGGAGACCCTACCAGGGGCACAAAACCCCCGACAACATAGCTCCTAGGATCATCCGGGTACGCAAACTCCCCCACCACGATAAGGTGGCAGTTTGAGGGGAGTCGATTACCTTTTTTTTTTACCAATTTAACCTATTACCTTTGTTTATCTATTTACGTATTACTTTTGTGTGGTGACCCTTAACAAAATGGGAGCTGCAGAAAATTATCCAAATGTAAAACTTGATAATTAATGTAGCTCAAAAAATTGTTGTTGAAACAATTTTTTTTTTTTTGAATAAATTAGTTTATCAGCTTTTGCATTGTTCATGCATGGTCACACAGTTTTGGAGAACTGCCTACTCCAGGCAGATTTTCCATTGAGTGCCATCCTGTTTTTATTTCTTAGCGACTGATGTAAATGAAGTCCAAGAACATTCTCATGCATTCATTCTCTTTGTCATCTGTTTGCAAGCCTCCAAATGCGATTAAAAGATTTGAAAGTCATATCGCCAGCTCTGAAAAATTAATTCTGAGATGGAGTTGCTGAAAAAGTTCAAATAACACAAGTTTAAGAAATGATGTGACTTTTAACAAGAAGCTGAGTTCTCTGCATGAAAACTTCTGTTACACTGCCAATCAGTGTGGCACATTGTGTGGAAAGCTGTAACACAATGGAATGACAAAAAGGAGCCTGAACGTTCATACCAGCCTCACGATTACATTGTAAAGTGTCTGAATCTCATTGTGGAGACGTGTTTGATTACATGAGCCCCAAGGCCTTGTGTTCACATTTCGTTGCTGACAAAAATCCGTTTTAGCAGACGACAGCACTCTCAGTTCTAAAGATGCACAGTCACAAACTGAGGAGCAGAAAATAAACAAGTGCACAGTCAAGATGTATCATAAATATATATCTTATTCTACTTTATTTAAATGCTCCCACATTTCAGCAGTTGATTCAATCAACATGTTATGTTGATTGCTTTTTGGTTCTTAATCCTGCTGACAGTCAGCCAACCAGCCACCAGCGCTTAAAACGTGACCTTCTTGGCGGAAGTTAAAGTATAGTATACTCACCCGTCCACTTTATTAGGTACACCGGTTTACTTGCTTAACACAAATAGCTAATTAGCCAATCACATGGCAGCAACTCGATGCACTTAGACATCTAGATGTGGTGATAATGACTTGCTGAAATTCAAACTGAGCATCAGAATGGAGAAGAAAGGAGATTTAAGTGACTTTGAACGTGGCACGGTTGTCGGTACCAGACGCGCTGCTCTGAATACTTCAGAAACTGCTGATCTACAGGGATTTTCACACACAACCATCTCTAGGGTTTACAGAGAATGGTCCAAAAAAAAAGAGAGTGAGCGGCAGTTGTGTAGACAAAAATGCCTTGTTAATGTCAGAGGTCAGGAGAATGGGCGACTGGGTGACTGCGTGATGCGTCCAAACCAGTACTAGCATGGTGTACCTAATAAAATGGTCGGGGAGTGTAATTTTATTTGTCACGCATAAAGGCACTCACCTAATCTGTTATTTTAAAATAGACTGCAGGTCTTGTTATTTCAGTGAATGTTTATTTCGCACCGTCGTGGCAGTGCCTGACTCCAACTTACTACTTTATCAACCTGTAAAATGGTTAAAAAAGTGGCGCTTGATGAAAAGTTTGATTATTTTTCAGGTACTAAATATTTTTATGTCATTTAAATGGCTTTTAATTCAAAATTTGAATACATTTGAATATGAACTAAGTCTCCATGAATTTGCTAAGAAACTGATTACTGAACTGTCCAAGTTTCAACTCGAGCTGAATACCAGCATTACTTTATTTTAACAAACTCTTCATGGATTAAAACGTAAATAAATAGTGAGCAAAGATATGATGTCACGGATTTTATGGACAATATCGTCCCGGTTAAAATGTGGCAGTTTTGTACAGAAATGCCATACAGATGAATGTTTCGTTCCATAGCCTATGGTTGCTGCTTGGTGAAAACCTGCTGTTTACAGCTTAAATGACCTTCCCAAGGTCATAGACACACTCACACTCATCTTCAACCACTTATCCGTGATCGGGACGTGGGTGCAACAGCTCCAGTATGGGACCCCAATCTCCCCTTTCCCAGGCCATATTAACCACCTCTGACTGGTGGATCTCGAGGTGTTCCCAGGTCAGTGTGGAGATATAATCTCTCCACCTAGTCCTGGGTCTTTATTTGGGGTCTCCTCCTGGATGTGCTTAGAATACATCCCGAGGGAGGCATCCAAGAGGCATCCTTACCAGATGCCCGAACCACTTCAGCTGGCTCCTTTCAATGCGAAGGAGCAGATCCTCATGAATGACTGAGCTTCTCATGCTATCTTTAAGGGAGACACCAGCCACCCTCCCAGGAAATCCATTTCAACCGCTTGTAACCGCAGTCTAGTTCTTTCGGTCATGACCCAACCCTCGTGACCAGTAGATCGAAAGCTTCACCTTTTGACTCAACTCCCTTTATGTCACAACAGTACGGTAGAGTGAATGCAAAACTGTCCCTGCTGCGCCAATTCTCTGGCCAATCTCACACTCCATTGTCCCCTCACTTGTGAACAAGAACCCAAGGTACTTGAACTCCTTCACTTGGGGCAAGACATCATTCCCTACACAGAGCAGGCAGTCCATTGGTTTCCTACTGTGAACCATGGCCTCAGATTTAGAGGTGCTGATCCTCATCTCAGCTGCATCACACTTGGCTGCGAACTGACCCAGTGAGTGTTGGAGGTCACAGGCCAGTGAAGGCAACAGGACCACATGTCAGGGAGACAGACACCCTGTCTACTTTTAAGATTAGGCTTAAAACTTTCCTTTTTGCTAAAGCTTATAGTTAGGGCTGGATCAGGTGACCCTGAACCATCCCTTAGTTATGCTGCTATAGACGTAGACTGCTGGGGGGTTCCCATGATGCACTGTTTCTTTCTCTTTTTGCTCTGTATGCACCACTCTGCATTTAATCATTAGTGATCGATCTCTGCTCCCCTCCACAGCATGTCTTTTTCCTGGTTCTCTCCCTCAGCCCCAACCAGTCCCAGCAGAAGACTGCCCCTCCCTGAGCCTGGTTCTGCTGGAGGTTTCTTCCTGTTAAAAGGGAGTTTTTCCTTCCCACTGTAGCCAAGTGCTTGCTCACAGGGGGTCGTTTTGACCGTTGGGGTTTTACATAATTATTGTATGGCCTTGCCTTACAATATAAAGTGCCTTGGGGCAACTGTTTGTTGTGATTTGGCGCTATATAAAAAAATTGATTGATTGATTGATTGATCTGCAAAAAGCAGTGATGAAACCTTCAACCCACCAAACTGAAGACCCTCTTCCCCCAAAGACGCCTTGATATCCTGTCCATGAATATCACAAACAGCATGGTCACAAGGCGCAACCCTGGCAAAGGCCAACACCCACCGCAAACAGTTCCAACTTACTGCTGAGAACCCAAACACAGCTCTTGCTTTGTGAGTACAGAGATTGGATGACCCTGAAAAGGGACCCCTTCACTTCATTCTCCTGCAGCACCTCCCACAGCATCTCCCGGGCTACCTGATCATACGCCTTCTCCAAGTCCAGAAAACACATGTAGATGGGATGAACATACTCCAAGACCCCTCCAGGATCCTTGTGAAAGTGAAGTGCTGGTCTTTTGCTCCACGGCCAGGATGGAACCGCATTGTTCCTCTTCAATCTGAGGTTTGATTATCAGCAAAATCCTCCTTTCCAGCACCCTGGAGTAGAGTAGACTTTACCAGGGAGGCTGACTAGTATGATGCCCATGTAGTTGGCACACACTCTCTGGTCCCCCTTTTTGAATGTGGGGACCACCACCCCAGTTTGCTACTCCTTTGGCACTGTCCCAGACCTCCACGCAGTGTTGAAGAGACATCTCATCCAAGACAGTCCCTCCATGCCCAGAGCCTTCAGCATTTATGGACAGATCTCATCGACCTCTGGGTCTTTGCCACTACTGAGTTCTTTGACTACCTCAGTGACTTCCACCAGGGAAATTGATGATGATCCCCTATCAGCTTCCATCCCTGCCTCTACTACAGAGGGTGCATTAATCTAATACAGGAGTTCCTCAAAGTGCTCCTTCCAGTGCCTGATTAACTCCTCAGTTAAGGTCAACAGAGTCCCATCCTTACTGTTGACATTTTGGATGGTTCGCCATTTTCGTCCGTTTTCCTCTCCTGCGGCACCTCTCCTGAGGTGCCACACAGTCCTTCAGAAGCACCTTTGCATCGGGGTGAATGTGAGGCATTATTTGTAAAGCGCTTTGAGCATCTGATGCAGATGCAAAAGTGCTATATAAATGCAGTCCATTTACCATTTATTTATTCCTTCCTCATGGTTGCTCTGACCTCCTCCTACACCTGCTGCTTTGCCTCCCTCTACAACAGTGGCTACCACCCTTCATGCCTGTCGGTACCTTGCAACTGCCTCTGCAGTCCTCCGAGATATCTCGGAAGGACTACGTCTTTGGTCAGATGGCTTCCCTGACCACTGGCGTCCACCACGGTGTTCAAGGGTTACCGCTTCTTGAGGCACCTAAGACCTTCATTCCACAGCTCCCTGCCACACCTTCAGCTATGAAAGCTTAGAACATTGCCCATTCTGGTTCAATGCCCCCAACCTCCACAGGGATAACAGAAAAGCTCTGACAGAGGTGTGAGTTGAATATCTTTCAGACAGTGGGCTTCTCCAGGTGTTCCCAGTTAACCCGCACTGTCCAAAGTCCTCCCCCACCCCCTGAGCCAACTCACCACCAGATGGTAATCTTCACCCGTGTGTCCAGAACATGCAGCAGATGATACGATCACAAAATTGATCATTGATCTTTGGCCTAGAGTGTTTTGGTACCATGTACACTTTTCAGCATCCTTATGCTTGAAGATGGTGTTTATTATGGACAGTCTGTGACTAGCACAGACGTCCAATAACAAACAACCATTCGGGTTTAGATCAGGGAGGCCGTTCCTCCCAATCACACCTCTCCCAGTGTCTGTGTCATTGCCCATCTGTGCGTTGAATTTCCCCAGCAGAACAATGGAGTCCTCCACCAGAGCCCCATGCAGGACTCCAGCCAGGGACTTCAAGAAGGCTGAATACTCTGAACTGCTGTTCGTGCATATGCACAAACAGTCAGAGTCCCCCCTCCCCACCTCAACATGAAGGCACGCGGAGGTGACCCCCTTGTCTACCCTGGCGAACTCCAATACAGGGCTCGTGAATATCCCCACACCCGCCTACCGCCTCACACCCTGGGCAACTCCATAGAAGAATAAAGTCCAACCCCTATCAAGAAGAGTGGTTCCAGAGCCGAGGCTGTGTGTAGAGGCGAGGCGCACCAGATCTAATTGGTAGCACTCCACCTCTTGCACAAGCTCCAGCTTCTTTCACCACATTGAGGTGATGTTCCACAACCCTAGAGCTAGCTACTGTCACCTGGGTCTGGTCGGTCAAGACACATGGCTTTCATTGCCACACATGGGGCAATTCACCCATGGGACAGCACACCCTACACCAGTGGTTCCCCTGCAGGTGGTGAGCCCACAGGATGGAACTGGAAAGTCCAGGTTGCCTTTTTGGGCTGAGCCCAGCCAAGCTCCGTGGCAAGCCTGACCACCAGGCGTTCTCTGACAGGCCCTCCATCCAATCCTGTCTCCAGATAGGGTCTCTGGCATCCTCCAGGCCGAGTCACGTTTCCTCTGCATCGTTTGTCCATGGAGTCTTTGTGAAGTCCCAAGGTCATTGTTCCCCCAAATGGTACTTACTGGCTTTCTGTTCCTCTCTTACACACACTTTTAATCATGAACATAATCCACATCATCATCACAGTTCAGTCATTTAATTTAATCTTTCTTGTGCCTCACTGAGCCCAATTCTTTTCCATCTGGATTCAGACTGGGACATGTTGCCTGTAGGATATCTGTTTTCTACACTGACCAGAAATATTCTGATACCAGCAATTTTCCAGTAAATTAAATCAAATTCATAATTAAGTGGTTGCATCATATTCTGTTTTGCTTCCCAACTGTGACATTCCTTCTGTGTAAAATCAGTCAGTGTACCCTGCTTTTGTTGAGTTATAGGTCATTTAACAGATAAAATAATGGCATTTTTAGCAGTGCAGGCCTGCATCTGTGAGCTGGAACTCTAAAAAACGAATAAACTGATTTTCCTGAAACATTTTGAAAAATGTTGGGTCTGGCCTGGAACAAACGTCGGTGCCATGTGGTTGTCCCAGTGTGCAGTACCCGAATGTGTTTGTTCTCAGCAGGCCTGTCTCCGCAGTGGCCATACAACTGTTTTTACAAGTGCAAAAGTCACTGCTCCATTGCTCTGCATTCCAACCGTATAACCAGCCTCTCTGACTTTTCTAGGGAAGTGGAGCGAAGGGAATGCCTCGCGTTCCCTTTGATACCTATTAAGTCTCTCCCGTCAATTCAGACGCACATCCAAAGGCATGTGGGACCTTTTCCTCTCCCTCTCGTCTTTCTCTCATCCACCTCCCTCCCCTCTCTCTCTTTCCTTCTGCCCATCTCCCTTTCCTAAATTATCTCTCTCTCCTTTTCTCTCTTTGTCTAGGCTTTCACAGGCGCCCGTGCACTCAGACCCTGCACCCCCACCCTTGAACAAATATACATCAGTGGCTTGGACTTCAGCAAATGTTGGCCGCCTTGCCACTGAATTCTCCGCACTTCATTTGAGATGGGCATCTCTTGAGCTCGTATGATTGTTGAAGGCCATCTCTAAGATGGACAGCCAGCATACTGCTGTGGACAGCCTGAGTGCCAGTTTCTTTCTTTTTTTTTTTACCCGTTTACCAGAGGACCACAGCGAGGTCTGCAGACATGAATGCCCTCTTCAGCTGTTTTTCACTTTGATTTTTAATAGAATGTGACTGTAATAACACTCTGCATCATGTCTGTTGTACCTCTCTGTTGAAGAGAGCGAGCATCCTTTGTTTGCGCACAAATGTAAAGAAGCTTGTGTGTGCTGGTTTCTCTGTGTCTAATGGTGTGCATGCTGGACTCCCCTGGGAATGCACAATGAGGTGACCTTGATAGAATGAGTGTGAAGGGGAGAGTGGCATCTAACCAGCAGGTGCTGCTCTACTACAGATGGTGAGACACTATATAAACAGACCCGTGTGACACATACATTAATATGCAAATGCATAAAAGTACAAACATGCACAACAAAACTATAATATGTAGGATTTATTGACAGCTAGTGATGAGGTTACAGGTTTCATTATGCTGTTGCCAGTCAGGATTTTGTTTACCTTCATGTTTTCACCTCTTCGGAGATTCATGCTCTCTTGAGATGAGCAAGATGTCTGATTGAGCCTCCACTTCACAAAGATTAGAGAGCTCAAATGTGTTAGTCTGCACAAGCAACCTAAGTTCTAAGGGAGCAACCGCTGAATATGGAAAATGCAAAAGGTGGTGTAAGTACGAGGGGTGATAGGGAGGTTTTGAGCCTCACTCAGAAAAAGTAGGGTGTGGTTTTCCATCTTTTGCATTCTGAGAAACCAACATTTCTTGAGAATGTGTGACTTTTAACTCAGTGGGTGCAATGTTCATAAATGTTGGTTTCTCAGAATGCAAAAGATTGGAGAACAACGCCCTACTTTAGCGAGTCAGGCTCAAAACTTCTCCATCACCCCTCCTATGTCCCTTTTTGGCTACACTGACTATGTTTACGTGCAGCCAATAACCCTTTCATAACCCTTTCATAACCAGAATATTAGCAATAACCCAGTTGCGCACGGCCATATAAACACCCACAAAAACCCGAATATGACCCCTGGGTTACTCCTTTTCTAACCCGAATATCAGGTCATATAAACGCGCATCGGAATATCCCCATAGAAAGGAACATTATTTTGTGTTCTGGGTATGTCTTATTCGCAAGGAATCTTGGTCTTTTGAGTACGGCAACTACTTGTATGTGGCGCGCGCAACCCACCAGACACCACAGAAGCAGAGGTAAACAAGCATGGGGAAATCCAGACGGGGCAGCACAGCACCACACTTTTGGAGCGAGGAGGAAACCGAGTACTTCATTAGGATCATGAAAGACATGAATATGAGGTCTATTAGAAAAGAAACCGACAGCTTTATTTTTTAAAAACTAAAAAAAATTAAAAACTATATTGATTTGAATCACGTGTGATTACATCAGCCAAGCTTGAACCCTCATGCGCATGCGTGATTTTTTTCACGCCTGTCGGTGACGTCATTCGCCTGTGAGCACGCCTTGTGGAAGGAGTGGTCCAGCCCCCTCGTCGGATTTTCATTGTCTGAGAAGTTGCTGAGAGACTGGCGCTGTGCTTGATCAAAATTTTTTCAAAAACTGTGAGGCACATTCGAGTGGACATTATTCGAGAAATTCAGCTGGTTTTCGGTGAAAATTTTAATGGCTGATGAGAGATTTTGCATTGTTTATATCTCTGTAAGGACTTCCCACGGAGCGAGATGTCACGCAGCGCTCCGAGGCGAAGTCGTCATCCTGTTTCAAGCTGAAAACCTCCAAATTTAAGCCTCTGTTGACCCAGGACGTCGTGAGAGAACAGAGAACTTTCAGAAGAGGTCGCAGTCAGCAGTTTATCCGGACATTCCACTGTTAAAGGAGATTTTTCTAATGAAAGACGTGCGGACGGATTGGCGGCGCACCCGCCACAGGAAAAACACCTCCGTGTTGATAACCATTTGTAAAATCCAGGCGGCTTTTGGTGGCTTTCAGTTGAGTGAGTATCTGAGAAATTGTTTAACAGCAGGGCATGTTCCAACTTGTCCTTAAGGCTTCCAACGGAGGTGTTTGGACCACTCCTTCCACAAGGTATGCTCACAGGCGAATGACGTCACCGACAGGCGTGAAAAAACTCTCGCATGCCCACGAGGGTTCAAGCTTGGCTGACGTAATCACACGTGATTCAAATCCATATGGTTTTTTAAAAAAATAATAAGGTCGGATACTTTTCTCACAGACCTCGTATAATGTCTTTTATTGACGGTAAAAAGTACAGAGATAGCGACATTTACAAGAAGGTGGCCAAAAAGTTACATGAAGCAGGATTTGCACGAACGCCAGACCAAATCAAGCACCGGTGGAAGACGTGCGTCACTGTTTAGATGGGGATATTCCAAATGATACCAATGACCATGTATACAGGAGTAACTTCGTCTGTTTAAGCATGTAAATGGGTTATTCCTAATGATTCAGAAACCGGAATATTGACCTTATCCCGAATATTAACGGCATGTAAATGTAGCCACTGTGAACATAGTGTTGCAGCGTGGGGGCTTATATGAGAGTGGGGGGGGTCCCCATGAAGATATGAAGTTCTAATTCCAAGCTTATGAAAGCACATTGATTCATTGTTGCAGGTAATTACAAATCCAGCACAGTGACTTAGTGGTTAACACTGTTGCCTCACAACAATTCAATTTATTTCAGTTTCAGTTTCAATTTATTTTCATTTATATAGCGCCAAATCACAACAGAGTTGCCTCAAAGCGCTTCACACAGGTAAGGTCTAACCTTACCAACCCCCAGAGCAACAGTGGTAAGGAAAAACTCCCTCTGAGGAAGAAACCTCAAGCAGACCAGACTCAAAGGGGTGACCCTCTGCTTGGGCCATGCTACAGACATAAATTACAGAACAATTCACAGAACAATTCACGGACGAATATACAGAAATGCTATTGGCGCATAGGACAGGAGGATCACCAACACGAACACAACTCCCATCTCTGGATGGAGCTGCACCTTAAACAGAGAGAAAAAACAATCAGGCATCAGAAAGACTGCCAGCATTAAATAACAAGAAAAACAGAGAAATATAAGGTGATCGCCGGCCACTAGCCCTCAACTTCACTAAAAGACCCAGAATTTAGGTAGAGTTGAGGCCGCAGCCCGCTCCAATTACTAATAAATGAATTAAAACAGTAAAAAACGTAAAACAAAACTGTACCAGTATGCTAGCCATATGAAAGGGAAAATAAGTGCATCTTAAGTCTGGACTTGAAAGTCTCCACAGAATCTGACTGTTTTATTGACACAGGGAGATCATTCCACAGAACAGGGGCACGATAAGAGAAAGCTCTGTGACCCGCAGACTTCTTATTCACCTTTGGGACACAAAGTAGTCCTGCACCCTGAGAACATAAAGCCCGGGCCAGTACATAAGGTTTAATTAGGTCAGCTAGGTAGGGAGGTGCCAGACCATGAATAATTTTATAGGTTAGTAGCAGAACCTTAAAATCTGATCTCACTGGGACAGGGAGCCAGTGAAGGGATGCCAAAATGGGTGTAATGTGGTCTAACTTTCTGCTTCGTGTCAGAAGTCTGGCTGCAGCATTTTGAACCAATTGGAGACCCCTAATGCTAGACTGCAGTAAACCAGAAAATAGAACATTGCAGTAGTCCAATCTAGAAGAGATAAATGCATGGATCAGGGTCTCAGCATCAGCCATAGACAGGATGGGGCGAATCTTCGCTATATTTCGCAGATGGAAGAAAGCAGTCCTAGTAATATTTCTAATGTGGAGGTCAAAGGTCAGCGAAGGATCAAAAATTACCCCAAGGTTCCTCCCTTTGTCAGTGTGATATATGACACACCAGCCGAGGCTGAGCGTTAACTGGTCAAATTAATGCCGATGTCTCACTGGACCAAGAACCATCATTTCAGTCTTATCAGAGTTTAAAAGTAGGAAGTTTGTAGACATCCAATTTCTCACTGCTGCAAGGCAATGTTCTAAGGATTTTATGTGAATGAGATTATCAGCAGTTATCGGCATGTATAACTGAGTATCATCTGCATAACAGTGAAAGGTAATCCCAAAACGCCACAATATGTGCCCAAGGGGTGCTATATAAAGGGAGAAAAGCAGGGGGCCTAAGACAGACCCCTGTGGAACCCCAAATTTCATGTCACTAAGGATAGAGGTAGTGTTACTGTACAAAACACAGTGAGAACGACTGGTCAAGTATGACGTCAGCCATGCAAGGGCACTCCCAGTAATCCCAAAATGATTTTCCAGCCTATCAAGTAGAATATGATGATCCACTGTATCAAATGCAGCACTGAGATCTAACAGCAACAGAACCGTAGTGGTGTCCGAATCCATTGTAAGCAGAAGATCATTCACCACTTTAGTGAGAGCCATCTCTGTGGAATGATATTTTCTTAAAGCAGACTGCAGAGGCTCAAAGAGATTATTCTCAGTAAGATAGTCTACGAGCTGCCGTGACACCACTTTTTCCAGAATTTTAGAGAAAAATGATAGATTTGATATTGGCCGATAATTTGTCAATACACTAGGGTCAAGATTAGGTTTCTTAAGTAATGGTTTAATCACTGCAGATTTGAAACATTTAGGAACAGATCCAGAAGTTAAAGAAAGATTAATAATTTCCAGCACAGTCAGCCCAAGAGTGGGCCACAGGTCCTTAAACAGTTTTGTTGGTATAGGATCAAATAAACAGGTTGTGCTTTATGTTGACATTACGAGTTTTGTCAGCATGCCTAGTGAGATACTGTCAAATTCTGTAAATCTAGGTAATACCTCAGTAGTTGCGCCCACCTCAATAACAGGGTGTAGTGGCTGGATTAAGGCATGCTGGGATATGTTTAACCTGATGTCTTCTATTTTCTTTCCAAAGTAATCCAGGAAATCTTGTGCTGTAAAAGGAGAGCGAACTACAGGTGGTTGTCCATGCAAAAGTGTTGCCACCGTGTCGAACAAGAACTTTGAGTTATGCTTGTTTTTGATGATCAAATCAGAGTAGTAAGTCCGCTTTGTAGCCAATAATGCATGCTTATAGTCTAAGATAGCATCACGCCACGCAAGGTGAAATACTTCTAATTTTAAACAACGCCATTTCCGTTCTAGACCTCTTGCTTTATGCTTGAGGTCACGCAGATCATCATTGAACCAAGGTGACTGTGATTTGGGGGAGCGCGGTTTTAACACAGGTGGTGCAATCATGTTAAGTGTAGTTTTGAGCACTGAGTTTAAACTATCCACAAGTCTGTCTACTGACTGGGTATTTGTCAAATGTGAAGCTAAGACATCAGGCAGTCTAGCTTCAAGTTCAGTTTTAGTTGAGGAGTTGATGCATCGACGTAATGATATATAAGGTTGTTGTTCCACTAAACACGGCAGCGAAACTGTAAACTTAATAAGTGAGTGATCAGACACCACTGATGTAAGAGGCATGATGTCAATATTCGTGACAGCAATACCACATGCGAGAACCAGATCCAGGGTATTTCCACTAATGTGCATCGAATCCCGAATGCATTGCCGAAATCCTATTGCATCCACAATTTCCATAAATGATTTGCAGAGGGGATCAGAAGGCTTATTTATATGAATGTTAAAGTCACCAATGATCAGAATGTTAGCTACACTAGTTGACAAATTAGAGATGAACGCAGCAGATTCATCTAAGAATTCAGAATATGGGCCAGGAGGCCTATATACAGTGACAAAGTAATACGACTGATTTTAATTCTTCTGACCTTGGCAATGTGTAATATCGAATGAATGAATGAATGAATTAATTTATTCAGCACGCACATAAACAAAACAAAATACCAACATAAACTCTTACTAACATACATAAAAAACAAACAAAAGAAAAATACAACAATAACTCAGTTTCTCAAATTAGGTGCAGCCGAAAGGGCATGGGCTGAAGCAAAAGCTTGTAAAGGCCCACCCCGTACACCGTACACCCGTTACCATCCACAGTTAAAAACAGTCAAATAAGATAGAAATCAGAAAATAACATAACTAAACAGAATAGAACAATTTCATATTTAGATTTTACATTTACATTTTATATCTACATTAGAATATAGTTAGGTACTAACAATTGCATCAATGGCATTCCATTATTTTCAATTCATTTAAAGTTTAAAACATTTTTACCTTCTAAGCAATTACAAATAGTCTTGCACCCTGATCATTACTGACATAATGTCATACACCAAGTACTGTTCAATGTCTATGCAATCGTCTACACTTCTTACTAACTCTATTAACATTTTTACTCGTTTGTGTACTGTGCTAACATAACTTCTTTATATTTCTTTTTGAACTTATAAATGTTTCCACACAATTTAATGTGGTTATCCAAATGATTCCATAATTTAACTCCACATACCGACACACACCAACTTTTCAGAGTAGTTCTTACATAATTTACTATAAAGTTACCACATCCCCTCAATCCATACTGTCCTTCTCTCTTACAGAACAGTTTCTGTATATTACATGGCAGTTCATTTTTATTGGCTTTAAACATTAGTAATGCAGTATGAAACTTTACCAAATCAGTCATTTTTAATAATTTTGACCTGATAAACAATTCATTTGTGTGGTCTAGATATCCTACTTTATGCAAAATTCTAACTGCGCGTTTTTGTAATATAACGAGGGGATGAAGTGAACTCTTATAGTTGTTACCCCATACTTCTATACAGTAAGTTAAATAAGGCAAAATCAATGTACAATATAACACTCGAAGGGCATCATGCTCCAACAAATATTTAACTTTATTAATAACTGTGAGACTTTTGGAAACTTTAATCTGTATATATCTAATGTGCTTTTTCCAACTTATTTTTTCATCTATTATTACACCAAGAAATTTACATTCTGATACTCTTTCAATTTGAACACCATTTATACATATCTTTATCTCAGAGTTTACTTTGTAATTTCTGAAAAACATTATTTTAGTTTTATCTAGATTTAAAGATAATTTATTTGTGTCCATCCAACTTTTTAGTTTATTCAATTCCTCATTAATAATACGGGTAAGTTCACTATAATTTTCATTTGCATAAAATATGTTTGTGTCATCCGCAAATAAAATCATTCTCATCACTTTGGATATATTAAATATGTCATTTATATATAAATTAAATAACTTTGCTCCCAAAATTGAACCTTGGGGTACTCCGCATAAAATCTCCAAGTTATTTGATGTAAACTCACCCATTTTCACAAACTGCTTTCTCTCCGTTAAGTAACTCTGTATCCATTGCAGTGCAACTCCCCTAACACCATACATTTCTAATTTTTTAATCAAAATTGAATGATTAAGAGTATCAAAAGCTTTCTTTAAGTCTATAAAAATGCCAACTGCATATTTCTTTCTCTCTATAGTATTGGTTATCTCCTCTGTGGTTTCAATTACTGCCATTGAAGTGGACCGCTTACTCCTAAAACCATATTGGCATTCATTAAGAATTTCATTCTTTCATCCATATTAATATCTTGAAAATCAGTTGAAGATTTACTTTTAAATTTTCTAACAATAGTAATAATTTCAAGTTCATCTACAGGAGAGAGAAAAAATGAATTTCTATTTCTCTTAATAAGTATTGGAGAATCAGGACCTTTACCAGAAATTTTATTGGCCAAATCCGGGCCAATATTAACAAAAAAATCATTAAAATGATTTACAGTTTCACTCATCTCATAGTTATCTTTATCCTTCTCAATAAAATAATCTGGATATATCGTTTTTCTCCTTCCATGCTGCATAAGATCTTTTAATATTCCCCAAACCTTTTTTGTATCACATTTATTCCTTTCCAGTTGTTTTCTATAATATAATTTTTTACTAGTTCTTAATAGCTCTGTTAGTTTATTCTTATATAGCTTATATTTTCTTTCAGCTTCCTTAGTTTTCAATTTAATAAATATTTTGTAAAGACTATTTTTCATTCTACAAGCATTCTGTAGACTTTTGGTCATCCAAGGACGTTCCACAAATCTTTTTTTACAACTATATTTCTTAATTGGACAGTGTGTGTCATATAATTCCATAAATATCTCCATAAACTTACTATAAGCCCTGTCCACCTCTTTCTCACAATAAATTAAGTTCCAATCCTGGGAATTTAAATCATTGTTCAGGGATTTAATTGCTTCCTCCGAACAAACCCGTTTATAGATGTTTTTTCCCTCTACAATCTGTAATTTTGTTGTTATATATAATAAACACTGGTAGATGGTCCGATATATCACAGACCATTAGGCCGCCTGTAATGTCATTCATAGTGCTATTTGTGAAGATGTTATCAATTAAAGTGGAACTGTGATCTGTTACCCTGCTAGGTCTAGTTATAGTCGGATAAAGGCTCATGCCAAACATCATATTAAGAAAATCATTAGTCCATTTGTGCTTTGTGTGATTTAGTATATCTATATTAAAATCTCCACATATAAACATAGTTTTATTTTCCTTCTTTGAAAATATTTTTCCTACACAGTCAATGAATAATTCTACATCAGTTCCTGGAGACCGATACAAACAACTCACAATTACATTTCTCTCCGTATCATTATGGATTTCAATTGTAACAACTTCTAAAACATTATCTATAGCCAGAGTCATATCCTCTACTAATTTAAACCTAACGCTATTATGAATATATAGTGCCACTCCTCCACCTATTTTATTTTTCCTATTAACATACTTAAGTTCATATTCTTCTATTTCAAAGTCAATACCTTTGTCCTCATTAAACCAAGTTTCTGACAAAGCAATTATACTAAATGGATGTGCAAACTGCTGTATATATTCTTTGATAACATTAAAATTAGCATACATACTTCTACAGTTAAAGTGGCTAATTGACAGTTTTTCCTTCATTGTCATAGCATGTAGAAAATCATCAACAGTATAATATTTAGAATCAACATTAAATGTAGAGTAAAAAGTATTATCCGGGTCTAGTTTATTTTCTAAGTCTTGAAAATTATAATCAGTATATGAAAATAGATTCAGTTGCTCCAGATGCATTGTCCTTTGATATAATTCTGAATCTGTACTCGTCTTTTTTTTTTAATAAAATGAATTCTATACTATTAGTAATAATCGATCAAGAATTACCATCTCTTGATTCATCTTTGTCTTTGTGTTCATCAAAGGCTCAAAATTCACCAGTAACTAAATCTCTAGTAGTAGTAGTAGTAGTAGTAGTAGTAGACGTCCCCTCATAAATATCTAAGTCACTGAGGTTCTTAACCACCAACACCTTAGCCTCCTCCGGTGACCCATTGAGCTTAATAAAGACTTTACAGTTATTTACCCAAGTGCTTTGGATCTTTTTTAGTTTCCTCAGGTGTCTGGCTTTTCTGGCAATTTCGGCATTTTTCCGTGTCAGGTGATCGTTCATATAGACATTAGTACCTTTCAGTTTTCTTCCTTGTTTAATTAAGGTAATCTTTTTCTTGAGATTTGCAAAACGTAATATCAGGGCTGGCACATCCTCTCGTCTTCTTCTCGGTAATGTGTGACAGGCTTCCAAATCACTTACATCCAGTGAAATATCGTGCACATTGAGAAAGGCTGCTACCTGTTGCTCAATAGAGCTTGACTCTTCCTCACTGGGCTCATTCTGTTTGTTATTCGCAATCACCGCATGAGCATACGACCTGGGTTTGATCTTAAACCCCGTGATTACAATATCTTTCATTCTTGTATATTGTTCCAACTCATCAACTTTCCTTTCAAGCTCTGTGATCCTCCTGTTATTTTCCTTATTTTCTTCTCGTAATTGCTTAACTTCATCCAGAAGCGCAATGATTCTCTTTTGGTCCTGACGGATTAAAGCAACATCTTCAGTTAAAGTATCAAGTGACTTTCTGATTTCGTCACACTCCTCCAAAGAAAGGTTTCTCTTCGATGGCATCTTTGGACACAAATAGTTTGTTTGCTAACCTACTTCTCGGCTAACTCAGTAGCTGGCTCACCGCTATCGCCTGCGTCGGGTCTGATGAATTCTGCCTCGCCGCTGTAGCCTGCGTCAGATCTGGTGGAAGCTGGCTCACCGCTGCAGCCTACGTCGGGCCTGGTGGATGATGGCTCGCCTCTGTAGCTTGCTTTGGGCCTGTCGGTAGCTGCTCGCCGCTGTAGCCTGCGTCGGGCCTGGTGGATGATGGCTCGCTGCTGTAGCCTGCGTCGGGCCTGGTGGATGATGGCTCACCGCTGTAGCCTACGTCGGGCCTGGTGGATGATGGCTCGCCTCTGTAGCTTGCTTCGGGCCTGTCGGTAGCTGCTCGCCGCTGTAGCCTGCGTCGGGCCTGGTGGATGATGGCTCGCTGCTGTAGCCTGCGTCGGGCCTGGTGGATAATGGCTCGCTGCTGTAGCCTGCGTCGGGCCTGGTGGATGATGGCTTGCTGCTGTAGCCTGAGCAGAGCGGAGAATCAGATGCTCAAACAAGTGATATTTGTAACCCCCAATAGCTAATAAGCTAAACCTAGATTTATAAATAAGAGCAACACCCCCACCTTGCTTCACATCACGAGGGACGTGACTAAATGTATATGCTGGTGGGCAGGCCTCATTTAAGGGGAGGACAGCTGTAGGTTTAAGCCAGGTTTCACATAGCCCAATCATATCTAAGTGATGATCAATAATTAGATCATTGATCAACAATGATTTTGAGGACAGTGATCTTATGTTAATGAGACCCAGTCTAAGGACCTCAGTGGGGTTGACAGTTGAACTGTTTGGGTTTAGGGGTGGTTCCAGAGTAGCATATATAAGATGCCTAGAAGTAGGTTTAGGTTTGAGACATTCCACGCACATTGTAGGTAGCAATCTTTGCTATTGTTGGAACAACCACTGGGCCATCCTCAATTTCAACATCATCCAATATAGTAATGGGTATTAAGTTTGGAAAGCATATCCCTCTATGATTTTTATGGACACAACTATGGAAGCAGGCCACAGTCTCAACTTGTTGAAATTCCCTGCCTGGCAAATAAACTGCACTATCACCATAGTAGATTTTCTCCACTAAATTCCCTGCTAAGCTAATGGATTCCACACCCACATTTGTCATAAGCCTTGCAGGGTCTCTAATCACCTGCTCCATGGCCTGCTGTAGAGAACAAGAAGGTCATGGGTTCGATTCCCACCTGTGGCCTTTCTGTGTGGACTTTGCATATTCTCCCCGTGTTTGTGCAGGTTTCCTCCCACATTCAAACATACGCAGGTTGGGTGAACTGGAAACTTTGTAATTGTCCAGGTCTCCCTTGCAAAAGAGGTCTCAATCTCAATGGGACTAACCTGGTTAAATTAAATTTAATATTCTAATACACCGATGAATATGAAAGCTATATTCCATTTCTGCATTCTACACACTGTAGGTTTAAGAGTTTGAGCTGGCCCACGTTTACTAGAAATATTACTTTATCTTACAATTTTAACTGTACTTTAGTTCATTAGGGAATTACCCAGTTACGGTCCTAAGTAGCGTGCAGGATGTTTTTTTTTTGTTGTTGTTGTTTTTTTCGTGAAACAGAGCCTGAACAGACTCTGCAGTTGCACAACAGTTTAAACAGTAGCCTCTCTCTTTTCACTGCGAGCAGTCACAGTCGGTGAGGATAAGCTATTTCTTTGACCGGCAGTCTGCCCATGTTGAACTTTCTGACCATCTGTGTCCCAGCTCAGCTCAGCCCAATCTGGTTCAGCTCCTTTCTCATTCCCTTTTCCATGCGCTGACATTTTTATCCTCCTATTAAAACTTTTAGGGGCCTATTATCTAAGAGGAAGGAATGCTGCTTTAATAGTGTGGTGGCTCCATGCTTAGGCCCCTTCTTTTCAGTTTGCAGCCGACCAGCAGTAGCTGCTTAGTGTTCACCACTCAGTACTACAAAACGGCAGCTATATTCACTCTTAAGACATATGACAGCAGCTCATCGGTGAGCGTAGGTCGTCTTTTCACTTCCCCACTCAAAGCAGACTATAAACCCTTGACATGCCTTCCGTTATTTCAACCCGATTATTTTGCTCGCTCCGCTAAATGGCTCTTAGATTTAAGAGAGCGCACAGTGTGATGGTGAATAAGCTGTAGCTTTTTTTTTTCTCGATCTTTTGTGTGAGGATTCAAAGAGTTTCCAGCATAGTTGGATCACATTAACGTCTTGCGCACTTTGTAATGGTATGTAGGTCATAAGTTTTCTGATTGATTAGCAGTTTACACCAGAGACTCTAGCGCCAATGTACCACACATATTGTACTAATCACACTATATATATATATATAAGACAAATCTAATTATTTATTTATTTAACCATCAGAATATAGTTTTAAGCCTGGTTTGAATTACAGGGTGTACAGAAGGTGGTTTGACACTAATTAATACTTTAACTCTCTCAAAATGGCAAAAACAATAGGTTGGGGTTGGGGTGGTGGGTTCAAAACATTTATGTATCCTTCTTACCTAGAATTGTAAGTATTGCAATATATTCCACATATTCATGCCTGGAGGAAACTTATAATGTGATTTCAGAGTGCGCTAATGTGGACCAGACCATGTGTTCTGCAAACCAAAGGATACTGTAGTAGATTAAATGGGAGGTTTGACATTTTTAAATCACTGGACTAGATGCACAGCCACTTCCATGTTCTGTTTACTACTTGCTCCATTGTTTTTGGTCCAGCAATGATGACTTTGTACACGCACTGCCTGAAAGAGTTTCCAAAGTTGAACATTATCAACGTTCGTTGGATTTGCAGGATGGCGAAAGCCCCAGTCAGCAAGTTAAATAATTGATTTAAATAATATGTTTCGCCATACATACACTACTACAAAGTTAAAAAAAACAACAATTAACTGACTAAGTAATGTCAACTAATGTCAAATTCTTGCTTTCGGTCATTGTTCTGTGCATCTGCTTAATCCACTTAAATTCTATAAAACATGTGGAGTTGCGTCAGGAAGGGCATCCGGCGTAAAACTTGTGCCAATTCAAACATGCAGATCCACCTTGGATTTGCTGTGGCGACCCCAAGTGCAAACAAGGGAGCAGCCGAAGGGACTTACTATTATGAGAAAATTCAAATAAAATGTGCTGTTTAATGTGTGCTGTTAACTCTTCGCTGCTGCTAAAAGGCTGTTTTTACAGTGGAGAAAAGCTCAGTGGTGCCACTAACAGAGGCTGTTTGACCCTGTTCAGAAAGCCATCAAAACTTAGTATGCTGTTAAATTTAGATGAAGCCGAACAAAGTGGGACACAGCAGTACTCCGAGTATTTCTTTTCCTGTTTTTGAAAATGTTCTGTTTTAAATATTTTCCTGTGTATAGTCGCACTGAAATGGGTAACACGAGCTAGACGGGAAATAACCAAGGAGTGTTATCAAAAGTACATTACAAAAATTAATGTATGTAGCTCATATTGCCATTGTTGCCAACTCCTCAGTTAGAAAAGCGTCCTCAAAGTCGCCAGAAGTCGGTAAATGACGCCATCGGCTAATTTGCATATAATTTGCATATAATTACATCATAACAGATGTTGGGGAAAAAAAATTGTGGGAGAGATCATTGAATACATTATCAACCTTTTAATATTGTTTGGGAAATTCCATATTCATAAATGCAGAGTACTGTAAAGGAATTTACACAGACTTCTGGCTGAATTTGAACAATATATAAGCAGTACTAAGCTTATAGAGTCTCCTAAATGTCAAAACTGTCACGCTCTATAAGGAATTTTTTTTTAAGAGAATTAAGGTCAAAGACACCCTTTATTTTTGTTATTGTACAATTTATTTAATTTTTTTCTATCTCTTTCGATTTATAATACTGTGATAATACTGTGAATGGTATTGTGGCTTTATCCTTTGTTCCTTTACTGTTAATGTATCTGTTGAAATGTAGTAGAGACAAAAAAGTGATTCTTGGTTTGTTTAAAAATTACTAGGGCTAGGCAGGTTAACGCGTCATTATCACATTAACGCATTAATTAATGAATGTAGACAATTTTTAATCGCACATTAATGCAGTTGTTTTTTAGCAGTGGAGTACTTCGAGTCTTAAATATCACCTAAGTGCAGCACACACAGCTGATACCAGCAAATCATTCAACGAAGCACACTGTGGCACGAGGCTTCAGCAGACTACGTTAGATACAGTGTGTTGTCGCAAATGGGACAGTGAAATGGATTGCTACAGACTGCAGGCCGATTAGACATTCTGAGAATTGCAACAGTAACAGCACATATGAGATTCCCTCACGACGCACCATAAAGGAGAGGACTGCAAAAGCCACAACTTTACAACGTGCACCCGCTGTTGCTCTCACTGGGAACTGCTGAACATCACTGGGTAATTCTACAGTGTAATTTAGCATATTTTGTTTGTTTGTTTTTTGTTTTTTTGGTGTCTTCTTGGTGGTGTGACAAAGCAGGTTGAGAAACTCACCCAGAGCAGACAGACGAGGGACTTCTTAAAAACCCCTTTGAAAAAAAACCCATAACAACTAACTTCCATCATAAGGAATTAACACATTTCCAGATGTCATCTTCCAAAACAAGGGTGTCATGTGGAGAACAGTTTTCATCTGTGATGATGAATCCTGTGAACAGGTCAGATTAAAAGACTAAAGCAGAAGCCCCACACTGCACACCAGCTCCGCCACGGAGCTGCAGCTCCTCCACAAAAGCACTCACAAACCGGCTTCTGTACTGTGTGAAAACATTCAGCTGGTTGAACGAAGTCAAACTAAATGCTAACATTACAAAAACTAAGCAAACAATAAAAAACCATCAAGAACTACAGCAAAAAAAAAAAAAAAGAACTAATTGAGATTTTCAGTGGCATTCGTTCCAATTTTTCAACAGTTTAAAAATCCAAACGAAGTGCCAGCTGCAGGAACGAAGCTGCGGGAAGGTTAAACGATGCCAACGAAAGTCCAGATTTCTTGTTTCGCTTGGGCTTCGTTGACCTTCCTTAAGTGCCATGTGACTGGGCCTTACCATTAGGTGAGGACTCTGATTATCATTGTACAATTCATACTCTGACATTAAGTGATGGAAATGTGACATTGTGGTCAAATTGCTCAGGTTAAGTATGACTATCCTTTGCGGGATTCCCAACTGTGCTACTATTAAAAACAAGCATTTGCAGAAACCTGATGTTCTGTTGTTAGATGATACCATTCCTGATACACCAGCCCTCCTCAAGATCCAGCTACATAAATATTGTGGCATTTTATTTTGGTCACCTTCATGTGTACATATTAGACTCAGCTACTCTTTTAACCCTCTGGGGTCCGAGGGCGTTTTTTGGACTGTTCACTTGCCTGGCATAAATGTTTTATTATTGCTGTTAACATAGTAGAGAAGCTTGAATCTTCGACTGGACTGGGTTGCTTGACGCGAGGACATTTCATTTCAAATCGCAGAAGCTTCCTCAGCTAAAATTCTTGCTCTGGTGGTCTGACGTCTGTCTTGACTCTTGTAGAGAAGAATAATCAAGAAGTCACAAAAGCTGGAGTTTTTAAACCTAACCAGACCCCTCCTACCGAGAGGCAGACTGCTATAGGCTAGTGACTAAACAATAGCTTTAATTGCTGACTAGAGCACCTATTGTGCTCTAGTTAGCAACCTCCTAATGACAGGGCAGCTGTCCCTCCTAATGATGGGACGGACCCTCCCCTGATGGCTCCCTTGACGACTCTGCTGATGACGTGAATGACTCATTACCATGAACAAAAGACTGAAACTGCTTTGACCTGAGTACCCCATTGTAAACAGGGGATAAAGTGTGTCTCAGACCCCCTCCCCGGTTAAGGCTGGGTTTCAGAGGTTTCACAAAGAATGCAAAGAAGAATGAAGAACGGTCCACCCCTAAAAATTGGTCCGCAGAGTCACCCAAAGCGAGCATATGGATTACTGGGATTATTAACCATCAGATGACAAGCGTGAGTTCATCCAGGCCCGAGGCATTGGTGGCGGCGATACATCCAGGCCCGAGGCGTCGGCTACATCCGAGGCTAACAGCGGCTACGTCCGCGGCTGGCGGCGGAGGCATCGGTGAAGGCGTTTCATCCAGGCCGAGGCATTGGTGGCAGCGATACATCTAGGCCCGAGGCGTCGGCTACATCCGAGGCTAACAGCGGCTACGTCCGCGGCTAGCAGCGGCTACATCCGGGGCTGGCGGCGGAGGCATCGGTGGCGGCGGTTCATCCAGGCCCGAGGCATCGGTGGCGGCAGTTCATCCAGGCCCGAGGCATCGGTGGCGGCAGTTCATCCAGGCCCGAGGCATCGGTGGCGGCAGTTCATCCAGGCCCGAGGAGTCGACTACATCCGAGGCTAACAGCGGCTACATCCGGGGCTGGCGGCGGCGGTAACATCTGAGGCCGCCTACGGCTACATTCCTGGCTGATGGCGGCTACATCTGTGGCTAGCAGCGGCTACGACCGAGGCTGGGGGCGCCTGTGAACGAGGTTAGCAACGGGGAGGGTTGGTGTGCGGTGACCGGACCTGTGGTGGTGGAGGTTACGGGTGAAAATTGTTTTTTGCAATTAACAGTGAACATACTAAGCCACGATAGTTAACATGGCACCACCCAAGAAAATGGAGAAACTTGAGGAAAATATAGAGGAGATAAAGACCTCAATAAACCAGATATTAAAAGACATGTCTAATTTAGACAAGCTGACGGTGGAGATTAAAGAACTCCAAAAACTGGTTAAAGAGAAGGACAAGATCATTAAGAAACTTGAACAACGTGTAGATGAACTTGAACAATTCACTAGAAAAGATGATGTTATAATATCTGGACTAGAAACAAGGCATCGGACATATGCAAGGGTGGTGGATTCTGGTGGAACCAGTGGGGAGAATGCACCACCTGAAGAACAACAATCATTTTAACAGCAAGTTACAAACTTTTTATATCAAAATGGTGTTGACATCCATCAAGACACAATATCAGACTGCTATACTGTTCCAACTAAAGATAGAAAAAATAAACTGTCTAACATTGTTATACGATTTACAAGCAGAAAATATAAAAATGAAGTATTAAGACAGGCAAAGAATTTGAAAGGAACAAGTGTCTATATAAATGAGCATTTAACAAAAAAAAATGCAGATATTGCTAGGGAAGCAAGACTATTAAAAAAACAGAAGCACATTGTTGCTACATGGGTCTGGAATTGTAGGGTGTGGATTAGAGTAAAAGAAGGAACAAACGGTATACAAATCAAAAACATGGAGGACCTTACGAAATACAGACCTGAATAGACAATCAAATATAACGTCTGTTGGTAATTGGACCAACAAAAAAAATCTGATCAAACATGGAAATAGATGATAAAATATATGACATAGACACTAATATTGATGAAAGTATATTTGACTTAAAAACGATTGGTTGCGAGTATTATACGGTAGAACAGCTAAATAGTGAAAAAATTGCAGAAGATACCCTGTCACTCTTACATATAAACAGTCGAAGCTTGTATTGTAAAATGTCGCAAATAAAAGATTATTTAAATCAGTTTAAAAATAGATTTAGTATTGTTGCAATCACTGAATCTTGGCTTAATGATGATCTCATGGCTGATGTTCAAATAGAGGGATATGAGTTATATTTTGTGAACAGAAGAGATAAAAGGGGCGGTGGTGTTGCTCTGTACATAAAGGCAGATCTGATGTGTACAATTGTAGAAGAAATGACAACTGTGGATTACATCATAGAAATTGTAACAGTGGAACTTGTACATGAAACATCTAAAAATATTTTAATCAGTTGTGTATACAGAGCACCAGACACTTGTGTTGTGAAATTTACAGATAGAATAATAGAGTTATTCCATCAAATTAAAAACAAAACGCTTTTTATATGTGGAGACTTTAACATAGAGAGCTCCAGTTGCCAAAGAATAAGTGATTTTGTGAATTCAATGTATAGTTTGGGGTTATTCCACTTGATAACAAAACCAACCAGAATCACATCGCAAAGTGCAACGGTAATCGACAATATATTTACAAATAGAACAGATGAAATTATCAGGAATGGGATCTTGATGACAAATGTTAGTGATCATTTACCAGTCTTTTCAATATTTAAATATAAAAATAGGTACAAGAAAAAAACTGTTATAAACTTTAAAAGAGACAAGTCAGTAAAAGCCTTAGAGGCATTAAAATATGATCTTAAAAATCAAAATTGGGAAGAAGTTTATGTCAGTGATGTTAATGTAGAATATAACTCATTTATGAAAATATTGATGAAATCATATAATAAAAACTGTAAATTAATAGAAATTAGTAAGAAAAGAGTAAATAAACCATGGCTGACAAAGGGAATAAAAAATGCTTGTGCAAAGAAAAACTATTTATACAGGTGCTTTTTAAAAATGCAAACAAAGGAAACAGAACACAGATACAAAAAATATAAAAATAAACTATTGACAATAATTAGGAAACAAAAAAAAGATTATTATAGTGAACAATTAAATAAGAGTAAAGATAATATGAGGGCAACATGGGGAATTATAAAAAGTGTGATTGAAAGTGATGGAGCGAAAGCAACTTTTCCAAATTACTTTGTCAAAAAAAATAGAGATATATGACATAAAGGAAGTGGCAAATGGGTTTAATGATTATTTTTCAAATGTAGGATCAAGTCTGGTGGGAAATAAACCAATAGTAGAAGATACATTACATACACTTGTAAATACGGTCAATAGTATTTTCCTGGACAATGTGGAAAAAGATGAAATAAGAAATATTGTAAAAAACTGTGTAAGCAAAAGATCAACTGACCATGAAGATTTAGACATGATGACTGTAAAAAGTATAATAGAAACTGTTATTGAACCATTTACTTATATTTGCAATCTGTCTCTGTCAACAGGGATTTTTCCAGATGAAATGAAAATTGCCAAGGTAGTCCCATTATATAAAAATGGAGACAAACATAAATTCTCTAATTACAGGCCAGTATCATTGCTTCCACAGTTTTCTAAAATTATGGAAAAAGTTTTTGTGACAAGGTTGGATAAATTCACTGAGAAACATCATATTTTAAATAATGCTCAGTATGGATTCAGAACAAAACATTCGACAGCTATGGCAATTATGGAATTAATAGAGAAAATATCAACAACAATAGAAAATAAGGATTATTTTGTAAGTATTTTTATTGACTTGAAAAAAGCTTTTGATGTTATTGACCACTCAAGATTGCTTCACAAGT
This sequence comes from Thalassophryne amazonica, assembly GCF_902500255.1. Classification (NCBI taxonomy): domain Eukaryota; kingdom Metazoa; phylum Chordata; class Actinopteri; order Batrachoidiformes; family Batrachoididae; genus Thalassophryne; species Thalassophryne amazonica. Next base: position 96,202,376 of record NC_047108.1, on the reverse strand, counting down.
TACAACAATATGGAATAAGAGGTATTGCACATCAGTGGGTAAAAAGCTACTTAGAAAACAGAAAACAGTTTGTTCAGATAAATAATATCAAATCAGAATTGTGTAATATTGCTTATGGAGTACCACAAGGATCAGTACTTGGACCCAAACTGTTTATTTTGTATATCAATGATTTTGTGAATGTATCTAATGTGCTTGGTAGCATTTTATTTGCTGATGATACAATGCTGTTTTACTCTGGATCAGATATACAGGAAGTAGCACAAGTGATAAAACAGAATTGGAAAAGGTTAAGCATTGGTTTGATATAAACAGACTGTCACTAAATATTAATAAGACAAATTTCATATTGTTTAATGACAGAGCAAAAAAAAAATAACGTGTCATTACAAATAGATGGAATGGATATACAAAGGGTAAAAGAAATGAAATTTTTAGGAGTCATAATTGATGAAGATCTTACATGGAAGTCACACATAAATTACATAAAAGGAAAAATAGCGAAAGCCATTTCTGGTTTGCATAAAGTAAAATATTCATTAAATAGTTATGGTTTATTAACATTGTACAATTCATTGATTTTCCCATATTTAACTTATTGTGTAGAAATCTGGGGATCAACATATACAACTTATATACAACCTTTGTTTATTCTGCAGAAAAGGGCTTTAAGGGTGATTAGCAACAGTGGTTTTAGAGATCCATCTAATCCATTGTTCATTAAGTACAGGGTACTTAAATTTCGTGATTTGGTCGATTTGAAAATATTACAATGTACCAAGCTAATAAAAATGCTTTACCAACAAACATTCAAAATATGTTTGAGAAAAGAGTAAGTAGTTATAAACTGAAAGGAATAGAAGTCTTTAGAAAACCAAGATACAGAACCAGAGTAAAAGAATGGAGTATTGCAGTAAATGGTGTAAAATTATGGGACAATCTCAACAAAGAAATTAAAGAATTAAGGTCGCTTAAATTATTTAAAAAAACGTATTAAACTAGATGTATTAAGTAAGTATGAAACTATAAAATAAGTTAGTGGGCTGTAAGGAAGTAAAAAAAAAAAAAGTAATTTGTTAATAATGTATAAAATGTTTTAAGTTTAAAAATGTAACCTGTCAGAGATGTAATCTATTTAATAATGGTTATAATTATGAAATAAGTCAGTGGTATCTGACAAGTTAAAGAAATACAATCTGTTAAATAATGTTGAAAAATGATGCTGGATATTGAAAGATTGTATTGTAAAAAGGGACAGAAAATATAAGACTTATTCTTCTCTCTGCTCCTTTTCATTTTGGTAATGGAGATGCTTTATTTCTGCTTTTTTTTTTTTTTTTTTAAATGAATGAAATAAATAAATAAATGAAATGAAATGAAGAATGAAACCCAGCCGTAATTCCTGTGTGTAATTCCTGGAATATAGTGAAGCCCGAAAGTAGGTTTGCTTTCACTACCAGGGACCAATAGATGTGAAACTTTGCCCCCAACATCCAGACCTGTAACAGATAGACTCTGAATGTTTTTCCTCTGTGAGGTTGGAAGGAACCCGCTCAGAACTCTGGGAAATTTAAGGCATATATAAAGTGGGCTGTGTGGCATTTTACTCAAATCTAGCAAGACAAATCTGTTCTGTATGGAACCATCCAAGTGTCCATTAGCTCACTTGGATGTCATGTTGCAATTGGGTTAATGCTTTATTTCTTTTTCTGACCTAAGTGTCAACAGTTTTCTGGGAATCTCATAGCTTCTCAAGGCTACAGACTGTTCTCTGGTGGCTGGATTGAATGAATAGTTGCTGTGGATTGAGTTCAGACTGATAAATTATCTACACAGTGAGGGTTCATTTGTGTTGCTGTGATAAATAAAGAAGCTAATAACAAAACATAAGTGCATTTCTCCCAGTACTTCAGGCCTTCCAAGGGGAAAATATGTGTATGATTTGTAAATACTTGGAATTGCTGTTCATTGCGTTAATGTGGTCGATGTTTTCTCTTCTTTCTTTCTTTCTTTCTTTCTTTCTTTCTTTCTTTCTTTCTTCTTTCTTCTTTCTTTCTTTCTTTCTTTTAACTGCAGTTTGTTAGCGATGTGATAATCTCACATCCTGTAGGAGCGGAAAATATACGCATGTTGAACCTCCATTGACTGATTGAATACCTTCAAATAACAACAGACTTTATTTATAGATGTAGAAATAATTTTTCATTGACTGAAATGCTATCTTGACTAAACGTTGAAACAATGACTTCAAGAAACCTATCAGGAATTTGTGGAAAAACAAAAACTCTTCTTAATGCACCTCTTCACAGCTTTATTGTGAAGAACTGTGTAGTAATGACAACTTTTAAAAGTATTGTGGATATGTGGATATGCCCTGGTGTCATATTCAATATTTGTCTTCTGTCGGCTGCTCCTGTTGGCACCCCCACAGCAGATCATCTCACCATGTTCTCTGCATCTTTCTCTGTTACGCCAGTATATATACATCCATAGACTTGCTCTTTGGTCTTCCTCTTTGGCTCAATCCTCAGCATCCTTTTCCTAATATAACCTGCATCCCATCTCTGCACATTCCCGAATTACCGCAATCTAGCATTTCTAACATTCTTGAAAATGGCCTACCTGCACCCCCTTCCCCCCTTTGATATGCTCATTCCTAATCCTATCCAGTCTCATTAGTCCCATGGAAAATCGCACCACCTCCAACTCTGTCTCCCATTGCCTGCAAAACATGCACCAGTTTTTCTCACAAATTAATAAATTGTACATTTTTCCCTTTTACAGGTGTCCTTCTTTTACATTTCACTCATGTCACTCTTTTCCACCCATTACACCCTTTCTCCACTGTCTTCTTACTTTCTACCACAGTCTCCATTACCTCAGTTGACCCCAGGTTTTTGAAGGCATCTACCTTCACCACTTGTCTTCCTTGCAACCGTGCCATATGACTATACTCCATCTCATTCACACCCATGTACTCAGTCTTGTCCCAACCGACTTTCATTCCCTCACTCTCTAGTGAGTACCTCCATATCTTCAGGGCAGGCTCCTGTAATAAGTCTGTAGTACGGAGCAGGTTGCCCTGCTCTGTACTGCAGATCACAATGTTGTCTACAAACACCATATTCCATTGAATCTCCTGGCTGATGTCATCCCTCAACCTGTCCATCACATTTCAAAGAAGAAAGTTAATCTTTGATGGAGTCCCACATCCACCTTGAACCCATCTGTCATTCTTACTGCCCACCTGTCACTCGGTCCTCTTACATATCCACCATCACATACTTTTTGCTATCCAGGGTTTCTAACGACAGTTCTTCTTTTGGCACTCTGTCATATGTAGGGTTGTGTATCGAGAACCGGTTCTGTTTGGGTATTGTTAAGAATTGATTCGATCCACCGACATCAATAGCCTTTTTACTTAACGATTCCCTTATCGGCCCTTTAGAGTGGCCGTTGTTTTTGAGGGTGTTTGTCGGAAAAATTATAATTTCTCTACGTTGATTACAGACCCTGCAGCGGGTCTGCAATCAGCCGCTTCTGCAGCGTGACTCCACTTTGAAGCATGAACCAATGAAGCAGTGCTTCAATCCACTGGCTCGTTCATTCTTTGATTCACTGCTCTGCTTCTTAACCCTTCTCAAAGCCATTAAAATATGTCAATTGTGAGTCACTTTTGTGTGGATTAAAGTCACTAACTGGGACTCTTGTCATGTTGCAGTCAAGAAATGAGAATCGTCCTCCATTCCATTGGCATAGTTCCAAACGCTGCACGGCTCTCTGCCTAGACAGAGTCTGCTCGGAATTAACTTCAAAACGAATTGCTGCTTTAAATAAAATGACACCTCTTTCCAAACGCTGTAATACAGACAGTAAACTACAATTGACTAAAATGTTTTTTTTTTCTTCCAAAAATGAGACGACCTGCATCCTTTATGAATTAGATCTTGACGTGCAATACAGTCGGCTGCAAGAGCTCAACTAAGGTGTATGGAAAAACATTCATGCCAATAATGTCTGAAAGAAAATGCTTTTGACAAAAACTACAGATTTTGTTTCTATTTATGTCCAGAGATCAAGGATCCACTATGTAGAGTTTATTATGTCCAGAGTTTAAAGATCCAGTAACCAATTTCAGATTTATTTACTTTAAGATTTGATAAAATGTTGTTGACATAGAAAACCTGTAAAGCCTACTTTTAGTACACAGAAAATTCACAAGAGGTATCAGTAAGGGAATCGATAAGGAATCGGATCTATAAGCGGCATCGATAATGGTATCGATATCGATATCTTCTCAATACCCGTCCCTAGTCATATGCTTTCTCTACATTCACCAATGGCAAATGCAGCTCCTTCTGGCCTTTCCTACTGTATAGTTCTCCATCAACATTCTGGAAGCAAGTAACACATTTGTAGGGCTCTTTCCTTAGCTTCCACTACTCAATCCCATAACTTTATGCTTTGGCAAATCACCTTTGTGCTTATGTAGTTAATACAACTCTATATGTCACCTTTATTCTAAAAAAAAAAAAAAAACCTAGCTGTGGCAGTTGTTAACCCTGGCCTCAACTGAACATATTTCATTTGACACAGATTTATACCGGATGCCTTTCCTGATATAATGTCCCACATTGGGCCTGGCACTCAGAGTGTCTTTTGTGTCCCCTAGTCTCCCACGTCTGAGACTCATGTGTACCCCAAGCTGCCTGTGTCTAAAAATGCAAGATGACTGGAGAGAGCCAGGGGGAACTGGCTGCCCCCAGGAACCCCAGCTCCCAAAAGCCATAGACCAACCATCCTACAACCCCGTATGTATGAGTATTACATGGAGGTAAGGACAAGGCAAGAAGCAATGGGGGGACTGGGATGCAAAAACGATGAATTACCCCCCCACCCAAGCACCAGGGAAACTCACTGCTAGCGAGGACCCATGTGAGGTGCCTTTCATTGGAACCGCTACCATCTCACATCCCTCAGGGTATGGGGGATTCCAGCCAGTGATCATGGAGGGGGGAAGCAGCAACACATGGCAGCCAATGAAATGAGCCAGCAACAACAGATAGCTTTTCTAAGGGGTTTTAGTAGGAAAACAGGGTTTTTAGAAAGTGCACTATTTATGGTGTGATTTGTTTTACAGTATGTGAGGATAGTTGTTTTCTTGATAGAGTAGGGGAAATGAGGAGTACTCTACAGTTGTTTTAGTTGGAGCTGAATACAGATATATCACCTAATATGTAGAACAGTGCACGAGTCGGATAGCAAAGCCTGAGGAGTCAGAAAGACTGTCAATGACATTTTTTCAGAAGAGTTTAATGGGGACGCTTCCAGGTGTAATGGAAATAAATATGTAGCACAACTTGTGTGCAATGTGAGCAAATTTCAGTCTGTGCCAGTCCCACTTAAGCATCTTTAATTGTTTATTCTGGCTCAGTGTAATGACATTTGTGCATTATCATATTTCTGTACAAGCAACCTTGGGTTCCTTGAAAGATGCCACAGAAACAGCTTGTAATAAAGAATTAATTTATTTGCAGATTTTAGGCCAACATTGTACAGTGAAAATAATTGGTATTTCTTGCTCTAATTTTACTGAGAATAGCGGGCCTGTTGAATCATATGTATAATTTTTATTCATTTACAGTTGTATGCAAAACTTTGGGCACCCCTGATGATTTCCATGATTTTCCTTTATAAATCATTGGTTGTTTGGATCAGCAATTTCAGTTACATACAGTAGTGATCAGAATAATAGTAGTGCTATGTGACTAAAAAGATTAATCCAGGTTTTGAGTATATTTCTTATTGTTACATAGGAAACAAGGTACCAGTAGATTCAGTAGATTCTTTCAAATCCAACAAGACCAAGCATTCATGATATGCACACTCCTAAGACTATGAAATTGGGCTAATAGTTAAAAAAAGTAGAAAAGGGGGTGTTCACAATAATAATAGTGTGACAGTCACTTTTGAGTTTGTCAATTTTGTGGAACAAACAGGTGTGAATCAGGTGTCCCTTATTTAAGGATGAAGCCAGCACCTGTTGAATATGCTTTTCTCTTTGAAAGCCTGAGGAAAATGGGACATTCAAGACATTGTTCAGAAGAACACCGTAGTTTGATTAAAAAGTTGATTGGAGAGGGGAAAACGTATACGCACGTGCAAAAAATTATAGGCTGTTCATCTACAATGATCTCCAATGCTTTAAAATGGACAAAAAACCAGAGACGTGTGGAAGAAAACGGAAAACAACCATCAAAATGGATAGAAGAATAACCAGAATGGCAAAGGCTCACCCATTGATCAGCTCCAGGATGATCAAAGACAGTCTAGAGTTACCTGTAAGTGCTGTGACAGTTAGAAGATGCCTGTGTGAAGCTAATTTATTTGCAAGAATCCCCCGCAAAGTCCCTCTGTTAAATAAAAGACACGTGCAGAAGAGGTTACAATTTGCCAAAGAACACATCAACTGGCCTAAAGAGAAATGGAGGAATATTTTGTGGACTGATGAGAGTAAAATTGTTCTTTTTTGGTCCGCTTGGCCGTTTGTGAGACGACCTCCAAACTCTGAATTCAAGCTACAGTTCACAGTGAAGACAGTGAAGCATGGTGGTGCAAGCATCATGATATGGGCATGTTTCTCCTACTGTGGTGTTGGGCCTATATATCGCATGGATATGTCAAAACACTTGAAGAAGTCATGTTGCCTTATGCTGAAGAGGACATGCCCTTGAAATGGGTGTTTCAACAAGACAGTGACCCCAAGCACACTAGTAAACGAGCAAAATCTTGGTTCCAAACCAACAATTAATGCCTTACAGATGTGAAGAAATCATGAAAAACTGTGGTTATACAACTAAATACTATAGTGATTCACAGGATTGCTAAAAAAGCAGTTTGAACATAATAGTTTTGAGTTTGTAGCATCAACAGCAAATGCTACTATTATTGTGAACACCCCCTTTTCTACTTTTTTCTACTAATAGCCCAATTTCATAGCCTTAAGAGTGTGCATATCATGAATGCTTGGTCTTGTTGGATTTGTGAGAATCTACTGAATCTACTGGTACCTTGTTTCCCATGTAACAATAAGAAATATACTCAAAACCTGGATTAATCTTTTTAGTCACATAGCACTACTATTATTGTGAACACTACTGTATATCATATAGCAGACAAAAACAGTGACATTTGAGAAGTGAAATGAAGTTGATAGGATTTATAGAAAGTGTGCAATAATTCTTTAAATAAAATTAGGCAGTTGCATAAATTTGGTCACCCCAACAGAAAAAATAATCCAGTATTTAGTAGATCCTCCTTTTGCAGAAACAACAGCCTCTAAATGCTTCCTATAGCTTTCAATGAAAGTCTGGATTCTGGTTGAAGGTGTTTTGGACAATTCGTCTTTACAAAACATCTCCAGTTAAGTCAGTTTTGTTGGTTTCCAAGCATGGACAGCCCGTTTAAAATCACACCACAGATTTTCAATAATATTCAGGTCTGGGGACTGAGATGGCCATTTCAGAAAGTTGTACAGTGGTCCCTCATTTATTGCGGGAGTTACATTCTAAAAATAGCCTGCAATAGACGTTTTAAGGCTGTAAAACTCACTACACACTTTATACACTTTTCTCAAACAGGCATTAACATTTTCTCACTTTTCTCTCGTGTGTAAACACTCTCAGAGTTCAAACATTAGTAGAAAAATAAGACCAAACTGTTTTCAGGCCCAAACATTTGTTTGAGAAATAAAAATAGAACGTTTTCCTATAAATAATTATGATGGCTTTTAGAACTAACAAATTTAATTTTAACGATCAACCTACGAGGTTGAACACATAAGAAATTATTAAGAGTGACTGACCAGTATTTCACAGTTCCTCTGATCGCGCCTCTTCATCCTGGCGCCGCGGCGCTGTCGCGCCTTTTTCCACTGAGTGACACCTTGGTCCAGGTGTCTTTTTCTGAGTGAAGAACAGAGTTATGGGTAGTTGTTGGCGCTCTTTTTTCTTCTGGGTGAGAAGATTGTTATAAACAGACACGCAAAACACAATGCGCTTACTCTCCCTTCGCGGTGCTGTGACCGGCCTGCTTGATGAGGAAGCAGAACACAATGCGCTGTATAAAAAAAAATAAAATAAAAAAAAGCATGCAAAATTGGACTAAAAAAAAATCAGCAAAACTGCGAGGCCGTGAAAGGTGAACCGCGTTATAGCGAGGGACCACTGTACTTGTTCCTCTGCATAAATGCCTTAGTAGATTTTGAGCAGTGTTTAGGGTCATTGTCTTGTTGATAGATCCAGCCCCGATGCAACTTCAACTTTGTCACTGATTCATGAACATTGTTCTCAAGAATCTGCTGATATTGACTGGAATCCGTGTGACCCTCATCTTTAACAAGATTCCCAGTACCTACACTGGCCACACAGCCACACAGCATGATGGAACCACCTCCAAATTTTACTGTAGGTAGCAAGTGTTTTGTTGGAATGCTGTGTTCTTTTTCAGCCATGCGTACCGCCCCTTGTTATGTCCAAATAACTCAATTTTAGTTTCATCAGTTCACAGCACCTTATTCCAAAATGAAGCTGGCTTGTCCAAATGTGCATTAGCATACCTCAGGCAACACTGTTTGTGGCATGTATGCAGAAAAGGCTTCCTCTGTTTTACAGCATCTCCTTGTGCAAAGTGCGCTGTATAGTTGAATGATGCACAGAGACACTATCTGCAGCAAGATCATGTTGTAGGTCTTTGGAGCAGGTCTGTGGGTTGACTATGACTGTTCTCACCATTCTTAGCTTCAGCTTTTCAGATTTTTCTTGGCCTGCCACTTCAGGCCTTAACTAGAACTGTGTCTGTGGTCTTCCATTTCCTCACCATGTTCCGTACAGTGGAACCTACAGCTGAAATCTCCTTCCCCTCCTTCCCCTAAACCATGATGTTGAATAATCTTTGTTTTCAGGTCATTTGGGAGTTGTTTAGAGGCTTCCGTGTTGCCATTCATTAGAAGAGATGCAAAGAGGGGAAACATTTGCAAATGGCCACCTTAAATACCCTTTCTTATGATTGGATTCACCTGTGTAAGGAGGTCAAGGGTCATTGAGTTTACCAAGCCAATTTTGTGTTCCAATAATTAGTGCTAAATGTATTCAAATCAATAAAATGACAACTCTCAACTGACTCTGAGGGGATAATCCATCCTTTTCCAACAGAGGACCGCAGCCTCAGATTTGGTGGTGCTGATCCTCATCCCAGTCGCTTCACACTCTGCCTCATATTTGCCCAGTGCACATCAGTGGGCACTATCTGATGAAGCCAACAAAACCACATCATCTGCAAAAGCAGAGATGGAATTCTGATGTCACCAAACTGTGCCTTGAAATCCTGTTAAAGAAATCATGAATATGATTAGTGGATCACAGAGAACAAATAATTTATTTTTGGGATTAGTCTCATTTTGATAATTGTTGTACTTTAAAAATAATGGTAGACTCATACAGTGTGATCAGTTGCTTTGAGTGATTGCTTTGAGTATTGTGGCAAAATTTTAATTGACCAGTTTGGACATATGTGTGGAGATCTTGACCTGTATTTACAGGTCACATACGAGGTCTGTTAGAAAAGTATCGTACCTTTTTATTTTTTTCAAGAACTATGTGGATTTGATTCATATGTTTTTACGTCAGCCAAGCTTGAACCTTCGTGCGCATGCGTGAGTTTTTCCACGCCTGTCGGTTGCGGGCATGTCCCAACTTGTCCTCTAACACTCCGAAGTGTTCCTTTGTCTCGCTTCATCAGCGAATCGGTCGTGATGCGCGAAGCCTCCGCGCAGCTTTCCATGACAAAATCTCTTGTTAAAAGTGAAATCTGCCGGAAAATGGCTGATGTCCAGTTCTTGTGATAACCAGAGAAATTGCACGCGACGGTCCCGGCTCCACACAACGATCCGTTTAGAAATGATCTGGTGGTTTCTGTCTCTCGATGGCAGCTCGGAGCGCGGTGAGCCGTGCGCCATTGTGGGCCGTCCTTAAAGTTGTAGTAACACTCCTTATTCTCTGTGAAGCCCGTAAAATTTTCACCGAAAGCCAGATAAATTTTTCGAATGGTTTCCAGCTGCCTGTCTCTAACAGTTTCTGAAAAAATTCTGATGGAAAAAAAGCCCAAATCATTCCGCCATTTCCTCGCAATGAAACAACAACGAGAGGGGTGGACCAGTGCTCACTCAAAGCCTGCCCACAGGCGAATGACGCAACCGACAGGCGTGGAAAAACTCACGCATGCGCACAAAGGTTCAAGCTTGGCTGACATAAAAACATATGAATCAAATCCATATAGTTTTTGAAAAAAATAAAAAAGTACAATACTTTTCTAACAGACCTCGTATTTAAATGTGACCATATTTATATACATAAATATCACATATTCATGTAATATTTCCAGTGTACAAGCAAGATGTAAAAAGGCTGCCTTATCCCATCCACTTGTAGACAGTGGAAGTAGAATTAATTTAAACCTGTTAGTGGAGTCTTTAGATACATTTGAGAATGCTTGAATCTAAAGACAGAGGCTCTCCTTAAATAATGTGTCACAATATGTCATAAGCATAAATGCTTATTTTATAACCATAACTGGGTGTCTGTGCTGCTATAATAATTTTATTCTAATATATGACTGCTGCTGCTGCTACTGATGCTAGAGATAAGCAAACAAATGAAGGAAAAGTAGACGTACATCCCTGCTATCAGTCCATTAGTGTAGACAGTGTACAAAAGTGAGCAATATAAGATTTGATCCAATGAATAAATGGTTCCTTAATACTGAAATGCACTAGTGTGGCATATAAAAAAATTCTAGATCACACTGTGAAATGTTTTTGATGCTTTCAATGGGACTGTGAAGCTTGTTTTGTTTTGGGGTTTGTTGTTAAATAGACGAGTAATTAATGACATTGACCAGTCTGTGTGTATTTTTTGAGTATTTACCATTCATAAAACCAGTTTGGTCAGGGTGGATTATAAATAGGGTGACTTCTTCCAATTCTGGAAGCAAGAGCCTTTACTGATGATTTTATGTGGTTACTAATAAGTTACGAGGGACAGAAGATCGATGGTAAAGTGGGATCTTAATTGGTTGCAATAAGATTGGGCTTACTGCAGAATTTATCCTGTCTGCAGTATTGGATTTCTGTTTAATTTCAGATATTAATTGTGGCTGCTTTAAACAAGAAAATTCCCAAGTCTGTTCTCTTTAATTGTAGTTTTCCTTTTGTTGTTGTTTTTATTCCACGTGTTGTAGTTTTGATGATGGTTCTTTTCGGCTTGTGAGAACGTGTCCACTTTGGTTGCCCCTCGGTTGACTCTTGAAAGGCTCTGTCTCTATTTCAAGACTTTGGATTCAATTTCCTGCCCATTTCTCTGCTTAAATAAAGTCATGTGTGATGTATATATTATTTTATTGGTTATTACACATTCTGGTCTGTTTGATGGGTCAGCAAATTGTTTTAATGGATTCCCCCCCCCCCCCCCCCCCCAATTTTCCACCCTCGTTTGTAAAACGATGTTTTTTCTTTCTGTTTGCCATCATTTAGTAATGATAAACTGAGGGCCGTTGGCAGACATTCAGAGGGACTGCACACGGCAAGTGATAGCTGAGACCGGTCTGGAGAAAAGGACCATTGTGTCAACACTCTGGCTTTTATTGGTCCTCGGAGAGATGAAGGCTTGGGGTTTGGCCCCAGCCTGACATGTTATTGATAGATGGGTCTGTGGCATTAGCGTAGAAGGTCCACATATAAATGAAAAGGGGATGGTGTGAGTTTTGGGGTGCATTATTCAAGAACAAAAAGTTATCTTTTCTCCACTGGGGATACTTAGTTGGAAATTCAATCTTTATTTTTTTTTTTTTAAGTCTACAGATGTCTGCTTCTTAACGCTAGCAAATTGTCACTTCACCTTGGAAAAACTAAATGTTTTATATTTGGAAATAAACTTGTACCTAAATGTAAAAATGTAACCATTAACAATATGGAAATAGAGACAGTAACAGAGAATAAATCCCTAGGTGTTATAATTGATAATAAATTCAGCTGGAAACCACATATAAATTATATAAAATTGAAAATGTCAAAATCTATTGCCATCATGTACAGGGCCAAGGACATACTGTCACAGGAAGGGTTACTTACTTTATATCATTCTTTAATAGTACCATATATGACATATTGTATTGAGTCTTGGGGTAACACTTACAAGTCAAACACCAATCACATATTTCTCTTACAAAAATGTGCCATTAGAATAATCTGTAACAAACATTATCTTGAATCAACGTATTCCTTGTTTACGACTTTAAATTTATTGAAATTCAGAGATTTAGTGGATTACATCACAATACAAACTTTGTACGAGGGCTGTCAATAAAGTATAGGTCCTTTTTATTTTTTTCAAAAACTATATGGATTTCATTCATATGTTTTTACGTCAGACATGCTTGAACCCTCGTGCGCATGCGTGAGTTTTTCCACGCCTGTCGGTGACGTCATTCACCTGTGAGCACTCCTTGTGGGAGGAGTTGTCCAGCCCCTCGTCGGAATTCCTTTGTCTGAGAAGTTGCTGAGAGACTGGCGCTTTGTTTGATCAAAATTTTTTCTAAACCTGTGAGACACATCGAAGTGGACACGGTTCGAAAAATTAAGCTGGTTTTCGGTGAAAATTTTAACAGCTGATGAAAGATTTTGAGGTGATACTGTCGCTTTAAGGACTTCCCACGGAGCGAGACGTCGTGCAGCGCTCTCAGGCGCCGTCGTCAGCCTGTTTCAAGCTGAAAACCTCCACATTTCAGGCTCTATTGATCCAGGATGTCATGAGAGAACAGAGAAGTTTCAGAAGAAGTCAGTTTCAGCATTTTATCCGGATATTCCACTGTTAAAGGAGATTTTTTTAATGAAAGACGTTCAAACGGATTGCAGCGTCGGCTCGCAGCCGCCGCGACGCTCCGCCACAAAGCCAATAACCAAGCCTTACCACTTCATGTCCAGAACCTGTTCAAGATGAGGGACTCTGAATACAGTTTACGTGGATGTGCTGTATTCAAGAAGCCTCTTATACGTACCAATGTAAAGGGTTTTTGTGTTTCAGTTAAAGGGGTGAAGGTTTGGAACGAATGTCCTGTTGAAATTAGATTATGTGGTTCTTTAGTTTGTTTTAAGAAACATTATAAAAATATAATAATTTCCAGATAAAATGAAAATACAATTGAATTAATAATGTATAAATATGATGTATAACCTTGTTAATGTATGGTATGTATCTGTTGTGTATATATGTATATATAGGAGTGTGAGCAAAATGAATATGTATTTATGAGTCTGTTTTTTGAGCATAATTGTTAATAGTGTTGGACTTGGACTTTTGATATGGGGGGTGGGTAACTGATAAGCTTTGCTTCTTCCCACCCCCTTTCAGACACACAGTGCAAATTTTGGTTTTGTTTCGGTTTTGTTTTGATACGATGTGACTATGTGCTGTGTTGCTGAAACAAATTTCATTCATGCTGAAATAAATTTCATTCATTCATTCATTCATTCATTCATTCATTCTTGCTTTCACCTCAGATGGAATCAAAGTGCAGGAAAGCGAACACTGAATTTCAAGTCCTACTCGAATATCCTCACAATTTGCGATAAAATGTGCAGCACTTACAGACAGCTGCTGCTCCTTCATGGTCACTTCACTCAGTGCGCTGGTGTTTGCTCAGTGCTGAGTGTTTGCGTGGCAGTGACGGCTGCTGCTGCTTCAGTACGTGTCTGATGGCTCACCCTGTCTGCAAAAATGACACGAGCTGAGGCCGTAAAGGCTGCGAGTGATTGTGCCACTGTGTGACAGACCCGAAGTGATGAAAGGTATTTAACCAGCAGGTCATAGTAGTCGAGCGCGCTGGAGTTGTCAGCTCCTTGAAGTGTAGGAAGGCAAAAAAGTGTTTCTGACATCAGCCCTGAGTGGAAATGCGTGAAAGTGCAGGTTGAATTTTTGGCAGAAGACGTGGAAAACAGGAGGACATAGTTAAAGGAGATTATGGTGGCACAAATTTTAAGTAAAGGATAGAAACATTTGAAAGCCTGTTTCCAGGCAGATGTGTTCTAGAGAATCTTTTTGACAGCATGCAATTGTCAGGTCTGGTATTTGAACCTTAAAGGAAGCTTGCACCAGGTTGCTGAGCTTCAGTCGGAGTCGGCACGTCCGCACACATATGCGAAGGCTTAAATATATAGTATGTCTCCTTGGTGAAAACTCGCCTAATTAAGAAAGTCACGCCTCCAAACAGCCTTAAGTAGACGAACAGATTTTAATGAGATGTTAATGGAGTTGTCATCTTTCTGCCCTCTTCACCAGGAGCGAAGAAGCCAAGAAGAACGATTCTCTCGGTTTTTAATGAACCAGCGAGCTGAGGTTTGCTGCCGCATCTGTAGCAGTGACAGTGTTTCAGAGCGAAGATGTCAAACATGAATCTTCTTCAGTGATTTGCTTGCCTGCGTTTGCTTAATAATTCACAACATGATTTTTACTTCGGGGCTGTGTCACTCGTGGAAATGCATGCTGGGTATCTGTTGTAATCCTCCGTCGAGCATTTATGGATCACACAAAAATGATCGATCTCAGCTGAGTAAAGCTTTGAATCGTGTGACTTATTTCTGAAAAGCCTTTTTGTCATATTTTAGAGATTTGTTGATGGAAAATTTATAGACGTCTTGTGTTTCAGCTGCCTCCTTTTGAATTCATTCTCTGCAGTGAGGGTTTGGTGGAGTTGATTTTTTTTTTTTTTTTTTTGTCAGGTTGCTCCTTTGTTTCCTTTTTAAAAAGGGGATTACCTCAATTAAAATTACAGGTCTATGGGATCAGCTCCTGCTACAAGTCTTATCCTTTCTGTTGGCAGGCTCCTTTTTATAGCCTGAAACAAGTGAGCGTGTTCCAACAAGTGCTTGATTCTTGGTAAAGAGTCTTGCTTACAAGTCAATCACAAGCAGCAGGCATATGTTTGAGGTCTGAATGCATGACAGGCGTTTGAAGATTTGTAGTCCCTTTATGAGCAATGCAGTGTCTAATTTTCCCATAATGAACACTAATTTTACAATGACATGATTTTGGAGGGCACTATGGTTGACCAGTGACCATCCATCTCTGTTTAGCAGCCCCAAATGGCAGGTTGCTAACCAGAGATGGAGGGCCGCTGATCAACCATAGTGCCCTCCAAAATAATAGTAACTACAAATAAAGGCGGCAAGCAGTTGGCAGTTGTCACTTGATAAGTGTTCCGAGGGCATAGGCAGCTCATGGTTTCATACCATTACTGTGCACAATGCTTAACAATTGGGTAGCACAGTCTTGTTTGAGGGTGGACGATACAGAGTTAAAATATGACGCATATGATGCAGTAATCCTACAGCCCTCTCTGAGATTTTGGGGAAATTACACAGCAAACAATGTGAAAATGCAAAGAAAAAGTGACGATGCAGTGGAAAGTGGACATGTGTTGCAGTTTGTTTGACCCGGAGCTCAAACATGTCGAGGCGGTTGTGCAGGGGAGAGAATGCAGCTACTCTGGCTTGGTGTATAGGCTAACACTTACCGACACGACCTCTCCCCTGTGCCTTGTCTTCCCTTCTCCACTGGGATCCGAAAAGAACTGCACTTTTCGCGACTGCTTCGGCGAAAACAAAACCGTAAACCATATATCTGTGTGAAGTTATGCTTTTTGTCTTGCACAACGGGAGGCTGTCCCAGCAGGTGTTCAAGCGAGACTGCGCTGCCCTATAGATTATAATGTATGGGGTGAGCCCAACACTGTCACTATGAACTTCTCCTCCATGGTTGACTGCTTGATGGAACCAGAGTTTGATTAATTTGTTTGAGTGCAGCATGTGTCACAGTGACGTTCCTGTGTCACTATGTAGCTTGCTATTGTGTTTGTAAGATGTCTCATAAATCACAGAGGTAGTATTTGGTTACAAAAATGGGGTCTTCAGATTTAAAAGTGTTTAGTTCTCACTAACTTTTACAAAATGTATGAGAAAAACGCTGAACATATTAGATTTATAGAGAAATACAGTTGTTGGGAGTGTATTCCACTATCTTTGAATATTTTGTTCAAGCAACCATCAAACATATATAATGCTGTTAACACAATGCCTTCAAGAATCCCGGGGTGGGAAGTCTTGACAGAAGCATTGTGGGTGCTGCTGCTGAACGGGGTACAGCCACATTGTGCGACAGTACAGTCATACATTAAGGATGTCTGAGTGGTCTAAGGCGCCATAAGGCATAACCTTCCTTCAAAATGAGAATTCTGGTGTCTGAGTAGAGGCATGGGTTTGAATCCCACTTCTGACAGTAATTTGTCAGAAAGGTGGCTTCGTCGTTTGCACTGTTGCCACAGCAAAAAGGTTGTGAGATCGCTTCCCACCTGGGCCTTTCTATGTGGAGTTTGCATGTTCTCCCCATGTCTGCGAGGGTTTCCTCCCAGCATCCCGGTTTCCTCCCGGCTCTCCGGTTTCCTCCTGGCACTCCGGTTTCCTCCCGGCTTTCCGGTGTCCTCCCGGCTCTCCGTGTCCTCCCGGCTCTCCGGTGTCCTCCCAGCACTCCGGTTTCCTCCCGGCTCTCTGGTTTCCTCCCGGCTCTCCAGTGTCCTCCCGGCTCTCCGGTGTCCTCCCGGAGCTCCGGCGTCCTCCCGGCTCTCCGGTTTCCTCCCGGCTCTCCGGTTTCCTCCCGGCACTCCGGTTTCCTCCCACTATCAAAAACATGCTTATTTAGGGTCTGCTCCTTTCTCTGCCCCTGACCAAGGCAGACTCTCTACATCTGGAGTTGGTCCCCGGGTGCTGGACTGTGGCTGTCCACTGCTCCCAGTGGTTGGATTGTGTCTAAATGTAATTAGAAGGGGTTAAATGCAGAGGACAAATGTAATTATATGTATTCGTCTAGGTACAATGACAACAAAGGTCCTTTTTGTACGTCTAAAAAACAGTGTTCCAGTGAGTACCAAGTCATGGCTGGATAATGACATTATTGGCCCACCTTTCATTATCTGCCCTTCTTTGGCAAGCCGTTATAGAGTATCAGTGTCCAAAGTAATGCTAACCTTCTAGGAATGCCCTAGTTGGTGATAATAGGACTAGTATTTTAGTTTAAATGACTTTTCATGTAAAATTCTCTCTCGATGTCTTTGCAGTGCGATCAGAAGGCACAAAAGAGGGGCCGACCTGCATGGACAAGAATCACGGCTGTGCACACATCTGCAGAGAAACACAAAAAGGTGGGATCTCTTGCGAGTGCCGACCTGGATTCCAGCTGACCCGAAACATGAAGGACTGCAAACGTAAGTCCCGTTTCCATGAAGGAGACAGACACAAGTGTGTGTGTGTGTGTGTGTGTGTGTGTGTGTGTGTGTGTGTGTGTGTGTGTGTGTGTGTGTGTGTGTGTGTGTGTGTGTGTGTGTGTGTGTGTGTGTGTGTGTGTGTGTGTGTGCAAGTGCAAGTGCACCAAAAGTGGGATTTATGTACTACTCGTGAAATGTGATTGAGGCTGGAAACCTGCCAGCAGTAGATAATTGCACTCATTCCATAAATGTCTTCAACAGATTTGTTAGTTAGCTACTGGCATTTACATGACCAAGCCATGACTAATGCTCTAAATCGTTTTCATGGATAGAAACGTATTTATCAAATGAGGACTGATCTCTTGTGCAACCTGGACAAGTGTGGAGGTTAGTTGAAGGGGACCATTCTGATGGACAGCGCACACTTCCTGTTGCTGTGCAACGGAGATCATCCTGTCAGAGCTGGGGCCACGGCTGATGTGGGATTTGGCTGTGTTTGGATAAGGATTGGAGATGTGTTATTCTGTAGTTTTTGTGTGACAGCCCAGGAAAAGGGCAAAAGTCGCTGGGATGATAGGGTGCAGACAGGATGGCGGTAGAAGCCTCGGCTCATTCTTGCTCTCTTTCACTCTGTTATCACAGGTGTGTTAAGAGTGCCAAGGTTAATTCTCTCTCATTTTGCCAACAAAAAAATATTTGCACTTAAAGATTTACCATCGCCCACAAACATAAAAAAGACAAGCTCTTACTCAGTCTGGCTTACAGTGGTTCAAACTGAACGACCCCGCACTGACGTCTGCAGAAATCAACATGTGACATCCCCTCGGGTGTTAAATGATCATTGAATTGAGTTATGCAAGAGATGCCAAAAAAGTTTCACTAACTGATATTTCATGCATTTCTCACTGTCAGCAACAGTTGTGTTAGGTGTCTGACACAGAGGTACAGTAGCCAAATTGAGGCCACAACACTTCCAGGTTAAGACGGCACTACCGAATGCAGGAAACGCATACATAAAAGACACCTGCATCAATGCAACAGGCAGGTGCATTAAAAAGCATCTTGCAAATTGAGAGAACACAAATGTAACCAACAACCCATGCAACAATTTAATTTGATATCTTCTGCAAATTCACGCAACACACACAAAAAAATACTGATGTGCTGCAAAGCTCCATGCAACACAATGAAAATACTAGTAACATAAAAAGCGTTTTCTGCCCAGAGAACTTTCATTGACTTATACTAATGCATTGAAAAATCATAGGTCCCTTCAGCATCTCCCTTGTTTTTCACTTGGGGTCACCACAGCAGATCCGAGGATCTGCATGTTGACTCGGCACAAGTTTTGCACCGAATGCCCTTCCTGATGCAACTCCACATTACATGGAGAATGGGCAGGGGTGGCTTTGAACCGGGAACCTCAAGCACTGGAACAAGCGCACCAATCTCTTAACCGCTATATTGAAAATATAATAATGAAATGTGAAAATATAGTTGGCTTAAGAGTAAAATTATCAATAATATATATATATATATATATATATATATATATATATATAGTGTGCCAACCAGTAACATCTCTCTGTGGCATGAAAGTAGCGGCCTTGCAGACAGGAATGCACTTGGGAGGGTCATGAGGGCAGGAGAAAAGATTATAACGGGCAGGCTTCCAACCATTGGTGAAGTGGCAGAACAGTGCTGCTTGTCCAGGGCAAGAAGGATAATCAGACACATTTCACATCCCTTTATAACAATCTGTTTTCCCTCCTGCCCTCAGGTAGACAGCACTGCAGTCTGAGTTGCAAAACACGCAGAATCAGGGACAGTTTTTACCCAGTCGCCATGAGACATTTAAATACAAATCGATAGAAACAACTGTGCAATATAGAATGTAGGACAGAGAATACACTGTAACATCTGGTAGCAGCTTTATCTTTGTAGCATCTTCATATGTGCAATATCCCATGTCCTTTATTTATTGTATGTTGTATATACACAGATACAACTCAGCCACATGGGGTGCAGCCAGTACATTCTGAGTGCCGGTCCCAAACCCGGATAAATGAGGAGGGTTGCGTCAGGAAGGGCATCTGGCGTAAAACAAGCCAACCCAACTATGCAGACTCAGAATCGAATTCCCATACCGGATCGGTCGCGGCCCAGGTTAACAATGTCCGCCACCGGTGCTATTGCCCAACAGGGTGCCAGTGGAAATTGGGCTACTGCTGGGCAAAGACTAAGAAGAGGAGGAGGAAAACGTTGCCACGAACAGCGGGAGAAGAAGAAAACTAGAAGGGTGGAAATGAGAGTGGGGACTTTGAATGTTGGTAGTATGACTGGTAAAGGGAGAGAGCTGGCTGATATGATGGAGAGGAGAACGGTAGACATATTGTGTGTGCAAGAGACCAAGTGGAAGGGAAGTAAGAGCAGGAGCATCGGCGGTGGGTACAAGTTGTTGTACCATGGTGAGGACAGGAAGAGAAATGGTGTTGGGGTCATTTTAAAGGAAGAGTATGTTAAAAGTGTGTTGGAGGTTAAGCGAGTGTCTGACAGGGTGATGAGTATGAAGTTGGAAATTGAATGGGTGATGATGAATATCATCAGTGCATATGCCCCACAGCTAGGTTGTGAGATGAAGGAGAAAGAAGATTTCTGGAGTGTGTTAGATGAGGTGGTGGAGAGTGTGCCCAAGCATGAAAGAGTGGTGATTGGAGCAGACTTCAGTGGTCATGTTGGTGAAGGGAACAGAGGTGATGAGGAAGTAATGGGTAGATACGGTATCAAGGATAGGAATGGGGAAGGACAGATGGTAGTTGATTTTGCAAAAAGGATGGAAATGGCTGTGGTGACTACCTACTTTAAGAAAAGGGAGGAGCACAGGGTAACATATAAGAGTGGAGGAAGGTGCACACAGGTGGACTACATTCTTTATAGGAGATGCAAGCTAAAAGAAATCACAGACTGTAAGGTGGTAGCAGGAGAGAGTGTCACTAGACAGCATAGGATGGTTGTTTGTAGGATGACTTTAGAGGTAAAGAAGAAGAGAGTGAGAGCTCAACAAAGGATCAGATGGTGGAAGCTGAAGGAGGAAGACTGTTGTGTGAAATTTAGCGAGCAGGTGAGAGAAGCACTAGTTGGAGGGGAAGCAATTTTGGACAACTGGAAAAGTACTGCAGATGTGGTGAGGGAGACAGCTAGGGCAGTACTGGGTATGACATCTGGACAGTGGAAGGAAGACAAGGAGACTTGGTGGTGGAATGAAGAGGTCCAGGAAAGCATAAGGAGAAAGAGGTTGGCGAAAAAGTTTTGGGATAGTCGGAGAGATGAAGAAAGTAGACAGGAGTACAAGGAGATGCAGCGTAAGACGAGAAGTGGCAAAAGCAAAGGAAAAGGCATATTGCGAGCTGTACAAGAAGTTGAATAGTAAGGAAGGAGAACAGGACTTGTACCGATTGGCCAGACAAAGGGACAGAGCTGGAAAGGATGTGCAGCAGGTTAGGGTGGTAAAAGATGCACATGGTATTGTGCTGACAAGTGAGGAGTGTGTGCTGAGAAGGTGGAGGGAATATTTTGAAGAGTTGATGAATAAAGAAAATGAGCGAGAGAAAAGGCTGGATGATGTGGTGAGAGTAAATTAGGAAGTAAAAGAGATTAGCAAGGATGAAGTGAGGACTGCTATGAAGAGGATGAAGAGTGGAAAGGCAGTTGGTCCAGATGACATTCCAATGGAGGCATGGAAATGTCTAGGAGAGATGGCAGTAGAGTTTCTAACCAGATTGTTTAAGAAAATCTTGGAAAGTGAGAGGATGCCTGAAGAGTGGAGACGAAGTGTGCTGGTTCCTATTTTCAAGAACAAGGGTGATGTGCAGAGCTGCAGTAACTACAGAGGCATAAAGCTGATCAGCCACAGCATGAAGTTATGGGAAAGAGTAGTAGAAGCTAGGTTTAGAAAACAGGTGAAGATCTGTGAGCAGCAATATGGTTTCATGCCGAGAAAGAGCACTACAGATGCAATGTTTGCTCTGAGAATACTGTTGGAAAAGTACAGAGAAGGACAGAAAGAGTTACATTGTGTGTTTGTGGACTTAGAAAAGCTTATGATAGGGTGCCAAGAGAAGAGTTGTGGCATTATATGAGGAAGTCTGGAGTGGCAGAGAAGTACGTTAGGGTAGTGCAGGACATGTACAAGAATAGTGTGACAGCGGTGAGATGCGCAGTCGGAATGACAGACTCATTCAAGGTGGAGGTGGGATTACACCAAGGATCAGCTCTGAGTCCTTTCTTGTTTGCAGTGGTGATGGACAGGTTGACAGATGAGATCAGACAGGAGTCCCCATGGACTACGATGTTTGCAGATGACATTGTGATCTGTAGTGAGAGTAGAGAGCAAGTTGAGTCTAGTCTGGAGAAGTGGAGATATGCTTTGGAGAGAAGGGGAATGAAAGTCAGTAGAAGCAAGACTGAGTACATGTGTGTGAATGAGAGGGAGCCCAGTGGAATAGTGCAGTTACAAGGAGTAGAAGTGGTGAAAGTAGATGAGTTTAAATATTTGGGGTCAACTGTTCAAAGTAATGGCGAGTGTGGTAGAGAGGTGAAGAAGAGAGTGCAGGCAGGGTGGAGTGGGTGGAGAAAGGTGGCAGGAGTGATTTGTGACCGAAGAATATCAGCAAGAGTGAAGGGGAAAGTTTACAAAACAGTAGTGAGACCAGCTATGTTGTATGGTTTAGAGACAGTGGCACTAACAAAAAGACAGGAGGCAGAGCTGGAGGTGGCAGAGCTGAAGATGTTGAGATTCTCTTTGGGAGTGACAAGAATGGACAAGATTCTGAATGAACATATCAGAGGGACAGCTCAGGTGGGACGGTTTGGAGACAAAGTCAGAGAGGCGAGATTGAGATGGTTTGGACATGTGCAGAGGAGGGACCCAGGGTATATAGGGAGAAGGATGCTGAGGATGGAGCCACCAGGCAGGAGGAGAAGAGGGAGACCAAAGAGGAGGTTCATGGATGTGCTGAGAGAGGACATGCAGGTGGTTGGTGTGACAGAGGAAGATACAGAGGACAGGATGAGATGGAAACGATTGATCTGCTGTGGCGACCCCTAACGGGAACAGCCGAAAGACAAAGAAGAAGAAGTATATACACACAGATACAGAGACAGTTTTTTTGTTTTGTTTTTTGTTTTTGTTTTTTTTTTTACCCTATTTATCACTATCACACACCTTGGACTGGTATTCTGTGCTTTATTCAGTGTTATTATCTATTTGTGCAGTGCATTGATATTTCGTTCTGTGACAGCGTCTGTGATGTTTTTACTGAATGACAATAAAAAAGGAGTCTAAGTCAAAATAAATTCGGTCAAGATAAAGCTAACAGAGCACTGCAAAGCACTGAACAGTCCATCAGGTTAGTCCTCTGAGCAGAAACTTCTTTTTGTGCTGGTAGTACTGTTGAGTTTTGGCTACTTGCAACGTGTGTTGTGTATGATTTTGGTACAGATTACTTACAAGAACAACAGTTTTCCCTACCCTCATAAATGTTTTTGTCTTTTCAAAATCAATATTATATCTACCAGAATGTTTCATTTTCACTGTACCCGTAATGGATAAGCAGACTTTTTCATTGGATTACTTTTTTCACAATCCTTGCTGAAGCGTGACAGGATTGTTTGAACTGGCCTTAATGCTCTGTTTCTCATGACCATATAAAATCTGGATTTGCAGCATCACAGTTTTGAGCGAGCCAATCACAGTCCTGTATGTAAGTATGTATGTATGTTAAAATTAATTGTACTGGGGTGCATTTTGAGGTCACATTTTAGCCTCAGTAATCTTCACAGACACTTTAGTAATAGTTTAAAAAATGCCTCATTAGGAGAGAATAATTTGTTCATAGCATCCTCCATCATTAGGCCGGTTTTCATTACTCTCCAAATTGTGAAATTTGATGTCGCAAATTGCAAATATGCATAATTGAAACACAAGTGTATTTGAAAAACTCTCAAATATTGCAAAAAAGGTTTTTATGCTTGCATGGGGTTATGGAAATATTATATTTAAAAAAGAAACAAGGAAATGCTATTATCATATACCTATAAAAATGATACGCCAATATGATTGGATAAAACACTAAAGAATAAACAGCAATACACCCTTTTCGCGGACAGGTAATATTTTTCATACCACCCTAGTAATCAGCCAGTCCGGACAGCGGAGCGGCGCCACGACGAAGAGGCGCGGTTAGAGGAACTGTGAAAGACTGGTGAGTCACTATTAATAATTTCTTACGTGTCCAACCTCGTAGGTTGATCGTTAAAATTTAATTCGTTAGTTCTAAAAGCCATCATAATTATTTATAGGAAAATGTTCTATTTTTTTCTACTAAGGTTTGAACTTTGAGTGTTTACACAGGAGAGAAAAGTGAGAAAATGTTAATGCCTGTTTGAGAAAAGTGTATAAAGTGTGTAGTGAGGGGTTTTACAGCCTTAAAACATCTATAATAATTGTAAAAAATAACGCTGACTACTTTGCCGATTTCACCTATCGCGGGTTATTTTTAGAATGTAACTCCCTTTTGCAGCCTCGCAGTTTTGTGGATTTTTTAGTGCAATTTTGCATGCTTCTTCTTCTTTTTTTTTTTTTTCTTTTTTTTTTTTTTTTACAAAGCATTGTGTTCTGCGTCCTTATCAGGCGTGCTGGTTGCGGCACCAGTCGGCATCACCGCGATTGCTCTCACTGCCTCCGATGCGCTTACTGAGTCTGCGGGCTCGGTAAGCGCCGCATCGGGCCACTCACACCGCTCCCCTGTCTGCTGTGCTGAGCTGCATCCAACTCCAGCACCAGGTCCAGAGACTATGCTCACTGTTTTGATGCGCAGCGCCCGCTGCATGGTCTCAGTAACCGCAACCGCAGCTTAACCATACACCCTTCGGCCTCAGGGTGTATGGTTTTCTTCAGGGTGTATAAAGCCATATTCATTGGTGAACAACTTGATAACTGATAATATTGGCACTGTCATTTTGCTATTGGGTTTTGTCAACATTCTATAAATATCGCTTAACTTCCACACAAATCTGTAATGCAATCCCAGCTACTGTTGCAGGTAAAATTTTAAATTAGGACATTTTTATGTTGCTGTAGTTCCACTGAGAAACAGTTTTTCTTTTAAGTCTGAGAGTCATTCTGCTGAACTCTATTGTGTGCCTGAATATTAATTTGTACATTTCAGTGTGCCTTTTTCCTGCTATACTTGGGATTGATTTTGAGCTGCCACTTTCTTCTTCCAAGGAGTTGAAAACCTCAATTACTGGAATAAGCTCAAAAATAACTGAGCCTATATGAGCCCTATATACACACTTGTCTACATATTTCCTAGCTTCATATGATTCTCAGAAATATGTAGATGAGTGTGTTTCACACTTTGCTTCAATCTAATTAATGTGCTCTTTGATAGTGACCTGCAACTATGGCAACGGGGGTTGCCAGCACATCTGCGAAGAGACAGATCATGGACCCAAGTGTTCGTGCCACATGAAGTTTGTCCTGCACAGCGATGGAAAAACTTGTGTAGGTGAGTCATCTCATGCTGATACAAATACCAAAGGAAAGGAATTGGGTTGAGAATAAAATGAACTCAGAAGCCAGTTTCCAAAATCTGATTTTAATTTGCATTTTAAATTTGGTTTATAATAATAAGAAAGTTGAATTATTGACCGTGATAGCCTTTTTCTTGAATTTGTGACATACAAGGACAAAAGGCTTCTGCCCACTGTATTTTTTCCTGTGCTGCTGTCCTCGTAACCTCTGTCACTGCATCTGCTTTTGCTGCTCTTCCTCTTTCTCGCTGGATGCCTCACCGTGGCTCCTTCTCTCAGTTTTGCAGCCGTGCAGTCACACACATGCCATATTTAAAGACTTGGGTCACTTTCTCTGCTGTTTTCCCTTTGGGATTAACTCATACTCTTGACCTAACCTTCCACTGGCATTCATCAGGGTTTGCCTTGGTTGACTTAAGTTGAGTGAAAATCGTTAAGATGTTCTGGAATATTGAACCGTTGTGAATGTCTGATGGGACTTGTAGCCACAGTTGTGACGAGGTGCATAGTAAAATGCATGGATTATGTGCAGACATTTAATCAGCAGTCATCAAGCAGGAGAGCATATAGCTTAGTGAGTTGGGCTACCAATATGCAGGCCTTAGTCTGATTTCCGGTCATGTGACCTGTCTTTGTCCTTTGGCAAGACACTTCATCTACTTTGTCCCAATCCACCCAGCTGTACACTGGCGCTGCCTTTGGGTGTTCTGTCCAGGGGGAGTAGACTCTCATCCAGTTCATGCTACAGAATTTGGAAATAAGCACCGTCACCAATGCGCCTCAGGGTCTAGACAGGCTTTCTTTACTTCATTAAACATTAACAATAAAGGCTGTTAGATGTAAAGTGGTCACATTACCTCACCTCAGTCCTGGTTAGAATTACTGGCACCGCTAAATTTAGTACAGAATATGAAATGAATTCAAAATAACCATGGCAAAGGTTGTGAATACTTACCCACATGTGATTTCTTGGTTTGTTTTTGTTTGTTTGTTTTATATACATTTGCAAAAATCTAAAAAAAAAAAAAATTACATTGTCATTATGGGGTATTGTGTGTGGAATTTTGAGGAAAAACATGAATTTGATCCATTTTGGAATAAGGCTGTAACATAAAATGTGGGGAAATGTGAAGCACTGTGAATACTGTATGTAGTGTGTCTGTGTGTGTGTGGGGGGGCGACGACATACTAAAATGTACTTTGAATTTACCATAAATCGACAACACAGTGGCTTAGTGGTTAGTACTGTTGCTTCAGAGCAAGAAGGCCATGGGATTGGTTCCCACCTGTGGCCTTTCTTTGTGGAGTTTACACGTTCTTCCTGTGTTTGCCTGGGTTACCTCTGGGTGCTCTGGCTTCCCACTTCCAAAAACATTCATGTTAAGTGAATTGGAAACTTTAACTTGACCGCAGATGTGTGTGAATGTGTTTGACTATATGCGGTCCTGCGATAGACCGGTGTCCTGTCCAGGGTGTACCCCGCCTCATGCCCGATATCTGCTAGGATAGGCTCTAGCTCCCCATGACCCTTAATAACAAATGGATGGATTTACCATAAATCATCACTTTTACAAACAGTTTTCTTTAAAAATGACAGTGGGTGGATTTATTAACATTTCTGAGTTACAGAATATGTCTTGAACTTCAATTACTGTTAAACTAACATGAACCACAATAACATTTAAAACCCCAATTAATAATTAGGAAATACAGATTTTGCAGTACTGGATGGTAAATCTGTCTGGAGTAGGCAGAAGTGCAAGAAGGAGACTAGTGATGGAAGCCAGCAAGATACCTTTGCCAAGTCTGAAAGAGTTATAGGCTTGTATGAACGTGACTGGAGAAATGGGGAATTTATCATCAGATAATCTATTCACTGGATGAAAGCATTTTGTCTTGTTCTTGTTCAGTAACTAGACAATTTGTTAAATATTCTGATTATACAATGTTGGTTTATTTCCTTTTATTTCTGAATGCATTTTAAATTCTGCACCTAAAATTCAGAGGTACTGATAACACTGATCGGGACTGTTTTAATCAAAAACATCAGAAGCAAACCAATCTGGCACTTTGATCATTCATTTGTTTGGGGCATTTTGCCCAGTGTGAAAGACAAACATAATACTGGTCAGGTGGTTGCCTGGTTTCAGTGGCCGTTAAGTTTGAGAGCTTGGTTTGGGTCATGGCTGATTAGCTCAGTGTTTCTGTATCCAGGCTATTACCGCAGTCCTGATGAGAACCAGACTTATGTCAAGGTCTGGTCAGCCAACCTGTCATTATTGCTGCACACTGCTAGGCCAAGGCGATACCACAATGTTCCCCACAACCAAATTATATGTTTTAGTCTTATTTCCAAAACTGTACAAATGTACATTTGTTGTGCCAGATTAGGAAGCACTCAGCCAGTTAAAATCTCTGACTTCCCTCTGCAGAGTCTGGGGTTACAGAGGTGGAGGGAGGGCTGCCCTGCGGTCACCACTGGGACGCTCCTTCTCCCAGATGCTCAATTAGTTAATAAAAACCTCAATAAAACAAATAATCTAGCAAATGAACCACTGACTGGAGAATGAGTGACAGGAACATTGGCAGACCCTCAGAAAGGCCTCGCTGCTGCAGACAAAGTGCAGCGATGTAAGATTTTCACCAACAGCAGGTCAACAGTGTTGGAAACAAAGGACTGGGAAACATTAAAGCTGATCTAAATGATATTTTTAATTAATATAATGACCAACAACTATTTTCTCTGTCAATATTTATTGGATTAATTCTGTCCTGTGCAGAGAAAGAAGCAACACTCCCTCTGTGCTCTGAGCATTTCTGTCCGCTGTACATATTCCCGGTCTGGTCTAACTTGCACTTCGTGAATGAGATTTATAAAGATGACTGCCTGAAGAGAACATGTAAATTTCCACAGTCATTGATGATATGGGGCTGCATGTCAGGTAAAGGCACTGGGGAGATGGCTGTCATTACATCATCAATAAATGCACAAGTTTATGTTGATATTTTAGACAATTGAAAGGATGTTTGGGGATGATGAAATCATTTTTCAAGATGATAATGCATCTTGCCATAGAGCAAAAACTGTGAAAACATTCCTTGCAAAAAGACACATAGGGTCAATGTCATGGCCTGTAAATAGTCTGGATCTTAATCCAATTGAAAATGTTTGGTGGAAGTTGAAGAAAATGGTCCATGACAAGGCTCCAACCTGCAAAGCTGATCTGGCAACAGCAATCAGAGAAAGTTGGAGCCAGATTGATGAAGAGTACTGTTTGTCACTCATTAAGTCCATGCCTCAGAGACTGCAAGCTGTTATAAAAGCCAGAGGTGGTGCAACAAAATACTAGTGATGTGTTGGAGCGTTCTTTTGTTTTTCATGATTCCATAATTTTTTCCTCAGAATTGAGTGATTCCATATTTTTTTTCCCTCTGCTTGGACTAAAAAAGTAACCGTTACTGACTGCCACAATTATGTTTCCTGATTTCTTATACTGTTTCTTAAAGCCAGAAAGTTGCCATTTGAAATGACTTTAGTTTTGTGTCATGTCTGTGATCTGCTTTTTTTCTACAAAATTAAACAACTCAATGAACATCCTCCGAGGCTGGTGATTCCATAATTTTTGCCAGGAGTTGTAGAATCTATATGATAATAACCAAGTGGCCTGTGTGTGTGCGTGCATGTGTGCATATGTATGGCTTCAATCACGGAGAAACCAGGGAGAGCTGACATTTCTCTTTTGGTATGCTTATGTATTTTAGATCAAGGTTGAATGCTGCGAAAATGGAAAGTTGATAAAACAAATATTTTTGGAGAAATTAGCGATTTTAGCTAACCAGTAAACAATGGCTGTTGTGCTGCAATATACCATGGGAGTTTGGGGTTTGAAATGTTGGCAGGGGCGGTGGACAAGTGGTTAGTGCACTTGTTTTCATTGCATAAGGTTCTCGGTTCAAACCCCACCCCTGCCACATGCATCAGGAAGGGCATCCGGTGTAAAACTTGTGCCAATTCAGGTTGATTAAAAGAAAGAAAGAAAGTAGAAAGAACAACAAAAACAAAACAGATATAATTTATTTTGAGCACCTGATTCTCTGACTTGTTAGTAAGTCCCTTCGGCTGCTCCCTTGTTTGCATTCGGGGTCGCCACAGCAAATCCAAGGTGGATCTGCATGTTGAATTGGCACAAGTTTTACGCCGGATGCCCTTCCTGACGCAACTCCACATTACATGGAGAAATTTGACAGGGGTGGGATTTGAACCCAGAACCTTCTGCACTGAAACCAAGCGCATTAACCACTTGGCCACTTGTTAGACATGTATTTTTGTGCATTGGAATAATCTTATTTCGCCATTCCTGCTTCTGTCTAGCAGGAGGCACTGTTAGTTTGTCTGCTTTTGGTGGCGTTTTGTCCAGAAAGACCTCAGAGACACCGCCACATGGGTTGATGATCCTGATTTGTTTATGTCGTGGGGTTCCACCAATGATAGAGCGGAAGGTGTGGGTTTTTTTTCATTCCTCTCTTACCCCAAGACAGAGCTCTCAGCTCAGCTGAATGAGGAAATGTGAGACTGCGGCTTTCTGCAAATACGCGCAGCAAATATAACCATAAAATTCACAAAAAAAAAACATTGCGGAAATTATTCATCATAATTCAGGTTATAGTAGGACTATTAACATAATTTAAAAAGTTGTAGAAAGCTTGAAGTGTGCACTTTTAAAAAGCTTTGAAACAGAGACTGAGTCTTGTGAATTTAATGGCACAATTACTTAATTCGTCCATGTGACTTTTACTTGGCCAGATTCAGTCAGACGACTCCAGAGAGTTAAAATAACTTATACTTTTACACTCTTACAAGGAGAAATTTTAATCTGCCGAGGTGGAGATGGAGCCTGTGACCGAAGCACTGA
This sequence comes from Thalassophryne amazonica, assembly GCF_902500255.1. Classification (NCBI taxonomy): domain Eukaryota; kingdom Metazoa; phylum Chordata; class Actinopteri; order Batrachoidiformes; family Batrachoididae; genus Thalassophryne; species Thalassophryne amazonica. The sequence goes on along the minus strand of NC_047108.1, from coordinate 96,172,500 downwards.
CTGCAGCCTTTTCCAGTCATTCAGAGTCATTGAGGAAGATATGATGACGTCATCAACAAGCATTACTGCGATTGGTTGGTGGAGTCTAAATCTCTACCGTTGGCCAAATTTATACCGTGAAACGGTTATATCATATATGCCCCCCACCCCTAATACAACCGGATTGAAATATACACAGATCGAAATAAGCATTTGCAAATGCCTTTGCTACGATAATGGCCCCATATTAGACCTTCAAATAGTCACACCTACTGCCAACCGTACTGCTCAATGCAGAGGAGCTCCTGTTTGAGGAGGAGGGGACGAGGAGGGAAGCTTTGTTTATGTCTTGAAGTATGGTGCGAGTGTGACATCTAATGGTAGATCATTCATAGCACTTTTAAATAATGACTGGGAGCCACATAGAGATGTGGAGCCATGATTTTACTTGCTTATTTTTTCCAAAGCAAGTTTGGTCATTTCAGGCATTGATGGATATATAACCTCCAATAAGTGTCCTTTGTTTTATAATGATTGCCCACTTTTCACTATAATTTTTTGTGTAACCAACAGTAGAATATTTCAGAAAGACCTGAACAGATTTCAGTGAAATTTTGCAGCGAGGTAAGCCTTGGATGAAATAAGTTGTAGTTAGATTTTGAGGCAGATATGGATCCAGGATAATATTTAATACCTATTTCTGACATGTCTCTCTTTGATTTCCATATTAATTATAATTGGGAGGAGTAGCATCTTATCTGTAAGTTCAGCACATTTAAGGACAGAAAAGCACAGGTAATTGTTGGAAATTAGTGGAGTATGCAGTATGCACTCTCTGTATATTCACCTATGTATGTATCAAATCAAATCAAATCAATTTTATTTCTATAGCGCCAAATCACAACAAACAGTTGCCCCAAGGTGCTTTATATTGTTAAGGCAAAGCCATAAAATAATTACGGAAAAACCCCAACGGTCAAAACAAGAGCAAGCACTTGGCGACAGTGGGAAGGAAAAACTCCCTTTTAACAGGAAGAAAACCTCCAGCAGAACCAGGCTCAGGGAGGGGCAGTCTTCTGCTGGGACTGGTTGGGGCTGAGGGAGAGAACCAGGAAAAAGACATGCTATGGAGGGGAGCAGAGATCAATCACTAATGATTAAATGCAGAGTGGTGCATACAGAGCAAAAAGAGAAAGAAACACTCAGTGCATCATGGGAACCCCCCAGCAGTCTAAATCTATAGCAGCATAACTAAGGGATGGTTCAGGGTCACCTGATCCAGCCCTAACTATAAGCTTTAGCAAAAAGGAAAGTTTTAAGCCTAATCTTAAAAGTAGAGAGGGTGTCTGTCTCCCTGATCCGAATTGGGAGCTGGTTCCACAGGAGAGGAGCCTGAAAGCTGAAGGTTCTGCCTCCAATTCTACTCTTAAAAACCCTAGGAACTACAAGTAAGCCTGCAGTGTGAGAGCGAAGCGCTCTATTAGGGTGATATGGTACAATGAGGTCCCTAAGATAAGATGGGACCTGATTATTCAAAACCTTATAAGTAAGAAGAAGAATTTTAAATTCTATTCTAGAATGAACAGGAAGCCAATGAAGAGAGGCCAATATGGGTGAAATTTGCTCTCTCCTTCTAGTCCCCGTCAGTATTCTAGCTGCAGCATTTTGAATTAACTGAAGGCTTTTCAGGGAACGTTTAGGACAACCTGATAATAATGAATTACAATAGTCCAGCCTAGAGGAAATAAATGCATGAATTAGTTTTTCAGCATCACTCTGAGACAAGACCTTTCTAATTTTAGAGATATTGCGCAAATGCAAAAAAGCAGTCCTACATATTTGTTTAATATGCACATTGAATGACATATCCTGATCAAAAATGACTCCAAGATTTCTCACAGTATTACTAGAGGTCAGGGTAATGCCATCCAGAGTAAGGATCTGGTTAGACACCATGTTTCTAAGATTTGTGGGGCCAAGTACAATAACTTCAGTTTTATCTGAGTTTAAAAGCAGGAAATTAGAGGTCATCCATGTCTTTATGTCTGTAAGACAATCCTGCAGTTTAGCTAATTGGTGTGTGTCCTCTGGCTTCATGGATAGATAAGGCTGGGTATCATCTGCGTAACAATGAAAATTTAAGCAATACTGTCTAATAATACTGCCTAAGGGAAGCATGTATAAAGTGAATAAAATTGGTCCTAGCACAGAACCTTGTGGAACTCCATAATTAACCTTAGTCTGTGAAGACGATTCCCCATTTACATGAACAAATTGTAATCTATTAGATAAATATGATTCAAACCACCGCAGCGCAGTGCCTTTAATACCTATGACATGCTCTAATCTCTGTAATAAAATTTTATGGTCAACAGTATCAAAAGCAGCACTGAGGTTTAACAGAACAAGCACAGAGATGAGTCCACTGTCTGAGGCCATAAGAAGATCATTTGTAACCTTCACTAATGCTGTTTCTGTACTATGATGAATTCTAAACCCTGACTGAAACTCTTCAAATAGACCATTCCTCTGCAGATGATCAGTTAGCTGTTTTACAACTACCCTTTCAAGAATTTTTGAGAGAAAAGGAAGGTTGGAGATTGGCCTATAATTAGCTAAGATAGCTGGGTCAAGTGATGGCTTTTTAAGTAATGGTTTAATTACTGCCACCTTAAAAACCTGTGGTACATAGCCAACTAATAAAGATAGATTGATCATATTTAAGATCGAAGCATTAATTAATGGTAGGGCTTCCTTGAGCAGCCTGGTAGGAATGGGGTCTAATAGACATGTTGATGGTTTGGAGGAAGTAACTAATGAAAATAACTCAGACAGAACAATCGGAGAGAAAGAGTCTAACCAAATACCGGCATCACTGAAAGCAGCCAAAGAGAACAATATGTCTTTGGGATGGTTATGAGTAATTGTTTGTCTAATAGTTAAAATTTTATTAGCAAAGAAAGTCATGAAGTCATTACTAGTTAAAGTTAAAGGAATACTCGGCTCAATAGAGCTCTGACTCTTTGTCAGCCTGGCTACAGTGCTGAAAAGAAACCTGGGGTTGTTCTTATTTTCTTCAATTAGTAATGAGTAGTAAGATATCCTAGCTTTATGGAGGGCTTTTTTATAGAGCAACAGACTCTTTTTCCAGGCTGAAGATCTTCTAAATTAGTGAGACGCCATTTCCTCTTCAACTTACAGGTTATCTGCTTTAAGCTGCGAGTTTGTGAGTTATACCATGGAGTCAGGCACTTCTGATTTAAGGCTCTCTTTTTCAGAGGAGCTACAATATCCAAAGTTATCCTCAATGAGGATATAAAACTATTGACGAGATAATCTATCTCACTCACAGAGTTTAGGTAGCTACTCTGCCCTGTGTTGGTATATGGCATTAGAGAACATAAAGAAGGAATCATATCCTTAAACCTAGTTACAGGGCTTTCTGAAAGACTTCTGTAATGAAACTTATTCCCCACTGCTGGGTAGTCCATCAGAGTAAATGTAAATGTTATTAAGAAATGATCAGATAGATTTCCATACCATAAGTCAGAACAAGATCTAAGGTATGATTAAAGTGGTGGGTGGACTCATTTACATTTTGAGCAAAGCCAATCGAGTCTAACAATAGATTAAATGCAGTGTTGAGACTGTCATTCTCAGCATCTGTGTGGATGTTAAAATCACCCACTATAATTATCTTATCTGAGCTAAGCACTAAGTTAGACAAAAGGTCCGAAAATTCACAGAGAAACTCACAGTAACGACCAGGTGGACGATAGATAACAACAAATAAAACTGGTTTGTGGGACATCCAATTTGGATGGACAAGACTAAGAGTCAAGCTTTCAAATGAATTAAAGCTCTGTCTGGGTTTTTGATTAATTAAGAAGCTGCAGTGGAAGATTGCTGCTAATCCTCCACCTCGGCCCGTGCTACGAGTGTTCTGACAGTTAGTGTGACTCGGGGGTGTTGACTCATTTAAAGTAACATATTCATCCTGCTGTAACCAGGTTTCTGTAAGGCAGAATAAATCAATATGTTGATCAATTATTATATCATTTACTAACAGGGACTTAGAAGAGAGAGATCTAATGTTATTAGACCACATTTAACTGTTTTAGTCTGTGGTGCAGTTTAAGGTACTATATTATTTTTTCTTTTTGAATTTTTATGCTTAAATAGATTTTTGCTGGTTATTGGTAGTCTGGGAGCAGGCACCGTCTCTACGGGGATGGGGTAATGAGGGGATGGCAGGGGGAGAGAAGCTGCAGAGAGGTGTGTAAGACTACAACTCTGCTTCCTGGTCCCAACCCTGGATAGTCATGGTTTGGAGGATTTAAGAAAATTGGCCAGATTTCTAGAAATGAGAGCTGCTCCATCCAAAGTGGGATGGACGCCGTCTCTCCTAACAAGACCAGGTTTTCCCCAGAAGCTTTACCAATTATCTATGAAGCCTACCTCATTTTTTGTACACCACTCAGACAGCCAGAAATTCAAGGAGAACATGCGGCTAAACATGTCACTCCCGGTCCGATTGGGGAGGGGCCCAGAGAAAACTACAGAGTCCGACATTGTTTTTGCAAAGTTACACACCGATTCAATGTTAATTTTAGTGACCTCCGATTGGCGTAACCGGGTGTCATTACTGCCGACGTGAATTACAATCTTACCAAATTTACGCTTAGCCTTAGCCAGCAGTTTCAAATTTCCTTCAATGTCGCCTGCTCTGGCCCCCGGAAGACAATTGACTATGGTTGCTGGTGTCGCTAACTTCACATTTCTCAAAACAGAGTCGCCAATAACCAGAGTTTGTTCCTCGGCGGGTGTGTCGCCGATTGGGGAAAAACGGTTAGAGATATGAATGGGTTGGCGGTGTACACGGGGCTTCTGTTTAGGACTATGCTTCCTCCTCACAGTCACCCAGTCGGCCTGCTTTCCCGGCTGCTCGGGATCTGCCGGAAGGAAACTAACGGCGGCTAAGCTACCTTGGTCCGCACCGACTACAGGGGCCTGGCTAGCTGTAGGATTTTCCAAAGTGCGGAGCCAAGTCTCCAATTCACCCAGCCTGGCCTCCAAAGCTACGAATAAGCTACACTTATTACAAGTACCATTACTGCTAAAGGAGGCCGAGGAATAACTAAACATTTCACACCCAGAGCAGAATAGTGCGCGAGAGACAGGAGAAGCCGCCATGCTAAACCGGCTAAGAGCTAGTAGCTGCGCTAAGCTAGCGGATTCCTAAAAACACACAAAGTGAATAATGTGTAAATAATTTAGAGGTGATTCAGCAGAGGGAGTGCTTTAGTTAAGGCATGTGAAGATTACACTGTGAAACAAATCGTTATCTAGGTAACTAGATCAATCTAACTGCGCAGATTAAACAGCTAACAGATACAGCAAAACACCGCTGTGCTCCGGAACAGGAAGTGATACAATACCGCAGTGAGAGCCAACCACCTTGTATATGACAAGTAGCGATAATTAGCTCTCATATGTCCACATTTGTTATTACCAAATGATGTTGATGTATCCATAGCAACCAGACAATGTGACAATGTACTTTCCGAGCCTCGTTGTCAAATTTAGAAACATTTATGATTCACTTGGTCACTGCATACAGCATGGTGGATTAGTGGTTAGCACTGTTGCGTCACAGCAAGAAGGTCTTGGGATCGATTCCCACATGTGGCTTTTCTGTGTGGAGTTTGCATGTTCTCCTCATGTTTGCCTGGGTTCTCCCCCCCCGGGTGCTCCGGCTTCCTCTCACATTCAAAGACATGCAGGTTAGGTGAATTGGAAACTCTTAATTGTCCGTAGGTGTGAGTGTGTGGGTGTGAATGTGTTTGTTTGTCTGGTATCCTGTCCAGGTTGTACCCCGCTTCACACCCTATGACTGTTGGGATAGGGTCTAGCCCGCAATAATCATTAATTGGAGTAAGCGGTTGAAGATGAGTGAGTGAATGGGTCCCTGTATGTGTGCAGAAAGAACACAGCTCCTGATTACTAAACATTCTCGTCTTCTCCAGTGGATTGTAGTTAATCATTCAAGTTCTTCGGAGTATACATTGTTCAGTCCATCTTTTTTGGTGTATCTTATGCATTTTGACACATTTTTGCTCATTTGGTGGCATTTCTCCACATGAAGGCTTGCTCATTTATTTCATATCAGCAAACCATATGTTGCACCATATATTGAGTCATTGCTTCTTCATCCTCACTGTTCTGTCTTGAGCGTTTGTGGTGCATATTGCGGTTGCAATTTGAGTGTCAGTTGACCTTGCTGACTCTTCCTACTCACATTTTCAAGTATAAATATGGACTGAGTCCATTCTGAAATGCTCTAGTTTATTTTTTTGCATATATTTCTTGTATCTGAGAGGAAGAGCTCGTCATGTGGAAGTATTCAAGCTGTTAGTACAGCAAATCATAAACATCCACAAACAGCAATCTGATGCAGACATGCTCTGGAGTTTCAATCATGTGAAGATGCCAGCTTGTAAACAAACAGCAAGCACACAGTACACATGCACTGTGCATGCAACACACAGCAGTAAACACATCTTGTGCATTCATGTACTCGTGATGTAAACATATTGCACACTTGTTTCAAGTGGTCCGTGTATGAAATTGTTTTATTAGAAAGTAGCTGTGATGGATCTGTGTTCATGGCACTAGTCATGGTTTCTGGGTATTGCATGGTGGCCGGCTGTGCACATTAAACACATATTGCAACAAGTTCACCTTGTACATGTTGTCTTCATGAGTGAGCACTGTGAAGCTCAAAGGTCAGAGTGACCAAATGCATAGATGCCTGTGTTTCAAACGTATTGTATGTGACCTCATGTAACCCTGAACTAAAATCCTCTGTGGACCATGTTCTGTTCTAGAGGTGGTCTGTTAAGTGGCAGAAAAATGTTCATGGCTGCCACTTCAGACTTGTTATTACTTGATTAAAACAATGAGGTGAGCAGCAGTCGCAATAAACTCAGGGAAACAGATGAGCTGTAAATTGTCTGCATTCTTATTTCATGTATTTATTTAAGTTCAGCACTCACTGTTTATCTTGACATTTGATCCTGATCTCCTTTTCTTTGATTGCTCACCTTTGATCCCAATCATTCATCTTTATTCGTAATAACTGATCATTTGATCTTGATGATCTTGATATGAGGAGAAGGATAACCATGCAAACACAGGGAGAACATGCAGACTATACACAGAAAGGAATTGGGAGTTGGTGGGCTGGGACCCAGGACCTTCTTGCTGTGAGGCAGTAGTGCTAACCACTGCACTGCTGTGCTGCCACTAGAAGAGCACTTGGAGAGTGTATACTTCCACCAAGCCACTCCTGTTTCCTTTAATTTAACTTAAGCTTAATCACATCCCCTTTGGAAGATCTTATAGAGTCAGGAGTTCCTTGGACAGAGATGTTTGGCGATGGTTATATCTTTGCAGGAGAACGAAAGTCCAAGTCTTCAGGGTCCTAGCGTTTCCTATTTTACTGTATGTTTGTGAGACTTGGAAGTTAACTAGTGACCTAAAATGGTCATTAGATGTGATTTGGGCTTGGTCTATCTGGAGGATCCTTTGGTACCGCTGGAATGTCTTTGTGTCAATCAAGTGGTAACATAGGGAGACTCACATGCATTGTGAGGGAGTGTTAGCTACAACGTATTGGCCTTGTGGTGCATTCCTCTGTGCATGAGCAAGCACAAAGTGTAGAGGACACCATCAGATGGAGAAGGTCAAAGAGATGGCCATGTGTCACCTGGCTGCAGCAGATTATTTCTTTGGAGAGATTGGGATGGATCAGTTGTCTTCCCGGGTGGTTGACATCCAGGACCTGGGGTGGTTCCATGGTGGGGTGGATACGGCAATGCGTCACACCAGTGCATGCTCCCAAACTCGACAGCAAAATATTGAGTTGCTTTGCATTGTCACTGGAGGAGAAAATTTGGTTTTCCTTTAGGATGTCATGGATCAGAACATGAGTTTCTCCTTTATGATATCATTGGGCAAAAATGCTTGTTCCCTTTTGATGTCATTGTGGTAGAATACGAGGTCTATCAGAAAATTATCCTACCTTTTTATTTTTTTTTAAAACTATATGGATTCGAATGACGTGCGATTACACCAATCATGCTTGAACCCTCGTGCGCATGTGTGTTTTTTTACGCGTGTCAGTGACGTAATTTCCCTGTGGGCAGTCCTTGAGTGAGATGTGGTCCCGCCCTCTGTGTGCACCGCGACAGGAAAAACACCTCCGTGTTGAAAACCATTTGTAAAATTCAGGCGGCTTTTGATGGCTTTCAACAAGTGAGTAACTGAGAAATTGTTTAACAGCTTGGCCATGTTCCAACTTGCCCGTTAAGGTTTCCAACGGAGGTGATTTTCCTGTCGCGACCCCCCGCGGTCGGGTCTGGCCCGACATGCGACTCTGCTCACACGTTCTTTCATTACAAAATGTCCGTTAACAATGGAATCTCCGAATAAACTCCTCATGCCGACTTCTTCTGAAAGTTCTCTGTTCTCTGACGACTTCCTGGGTCAACAGAGCCTGAAATGTGGAAGTTTTCAACTTGAAACGGCGAGACGCTGCCGCCTCGAAGCGCAGATCGCCGTCAGGCGCCGTGGGCCGTCCTTAAAGCGACACTACCAGACCAAAATCTCTCATCAGCCGTTAAAATTTTTACTGAAAACCAGCTGAATTTATCGAATGGTGTCCACTCAGTTGTGCCTTACAGTTTTGAAAAAAAATTAATCAAACAAAGCATCAGTCTCTGAGCCATTCCTAAACAATGAAAAAACGACGAGAGGGTGGACGACTCCTCACTCAAAGACTGCCCACAGGCGAATGACGTAACTGACAGGCGTGAAAAAACTCATGCATGCCCTCGAGGGTTCAAGCATGTCTGATGTAATCACACGTGATTCAAATCCATATGGTTTTTGAAAAAAATAATAAGGTCGGATACTTTTCTAATAGACCTCGTATTAAGGTTTTCCTTTATGATGTCAAAAGGCAAAGAGCTTTCTCACATCAGACCAAAGAAGTATTAATTAATTACCTGATTACATGTCCTTAGTTATAATCAGTCATTACCACTTGAAATCAAGAAAAATACTAGTGATGTGTTGGAGCGTTCTTTTGTTTTTCATGATTCCATAATTTTTTCCTCAGAATTGAGTGATTCCATTTTTTTTCCTCTGCTTGGTCTAAAAAAGTAACTGTTACTGACTGCCACAATTTTTTTTCCTTATTTCTTATAGTGTTTCTTAAAGCCAGAAAGTTGCCATTAGAAATGACTTTAGTTTTGTGTCATGTCTGTGATCTGCTTTTTTTTCTACAAAATTAAACAACTGAATGAACATCCTCCGAGGCCGGTGATTCCATAATTTTTGCCAGGGGTTGTAGATTACAACCCCAATTCCAATGAAGTTGGGATGTTGTGTGAAATGTAAATAAAAACAGAATACGATTTGCAAATCCTCTTCAACCTATATTCAACTGAATACACCACAAAGACAAGATATTTAATGTTCAAACTGATAAACTTTATTGTTTTTGTGCAAATATATGCTAATTTTGAAATAGATGCCTGCAAGACATTTCAAAAAAGCTGGGACAGGGGCAACAAAAGACTGGGAAAGCTGATGAATGCTCAAAGAACACCTAATTGGAAACAGGTGAGTGTCATGATTGGGTATAAAAGGAGCATCCCCAAAAAGCTCAGTCGTTCACAAGCAAAGATGGGACGAGGATCACCACTTTGTGAACAACTGCGTGAAATAATAGTCCAACAGTTTAAGAACAATGCTTCTCAATGTTCAAATGCAAGGAATTTAGGGATTCTATCATCTACAGTCCATAATCTAATCAGAAGATTCAGAGAATTTGGAGAACTTTCTGCACGTAAGCGGCAAGGCCGAAAACCAACATATATGCCCGTGACCCTCGATCCCTCAGGTGGCACTGCATTAAAAACCGACATCATTGTGTAAAGAATCTTACCACGTGGGTCAGGAACACAGGAAAACCATTGCTAGTTAACACAGTTCATCACTACATCTCCAAGTGCAAGTTAAAGCACCATCAATTCTCAAAGGTACATCCAGGTTTTGGAGCAACACATGCTGCCATCCAAGTAACGTCTTTTTCAGGGACGTCCCTGCTTATTTCAACAAGAAAATGCCAAGCTACATTCTGCACGTGTTACAACAGTGTGGCTTCGTAGTAAGAGTGCGGGTACTAGACTGGCCTGCCTGCAGTCCAGACCTGTCGCCCATTGAAAATGTGTGGCGCATTATGAAGCGCAAAATACAACAACGGAGACCCCGGACTGTTGGACAACTGAAGTCGTACATCAAGCAAGAAAGGGAAAGAATTCCACCTACAAAGCTTCAACAATTAGTGTCCTCAGTTCTCAAATGCTTATTGAGTGTTGTTAAAAGGAAAGGTGATGTAACACAGTGGTAAACATACCACTGTCCCACCTTTTTTGAAACGTGTTGCAGGCATCCATTTCAAAATAAGCAAATAATTGCAGAAAAACAAAGTTTATCAGTTTGAACATTAAATATCTTGTCTTTGTGGTGTATTCAGTTGAATATAGGTTGAACAGGATTTGCAAATAATTGTATTCTGCTTTTATTTACATTTTCCACAATGTCCCAACTTCATTGGAATTGGGATTGCAATATTCCTTACTGTTTTTTAAAATCCTCATATGACCTTTTTCACTTTGTTGGTGCATTAATAAAGACCCATTAATCACTGCAGCCATTTCAAGACCTGCATCATGGATAAATGTAGTTTATATTTTACTGAGACCTGGGCAGTCAGTGGGTTGAGGATGCATTGGAAATATCACCTTTATAAAAGTAATTAAAATCATTCACAAATCACGAGTCATAATTTCTTATATGTACACAAATACAATTACACTGTTTTCAAGTCAGTAACAATGTTATCCCCAGTGTGTTACACAGATTAATCTTAGATTTCGATTGATCACGTATTAACTGAATAAAATGAAATGTGTAATAATTTGATGGTTAAAGTTGATCTGATTGGCTCTATCTTTCAGCCTGCAGCATTAACCGCTCGCTGTCTGTCTGTCTGTGCTCACACTAACTCAGCTCGCACACAAGCAAAATCCACTTTGCTTTGTGTGAAATATCCATTTGCATGTGTGCATGTTGCAAGGTAACACTTTTGCCTTGATATGTCACTCACTACATTTTCAGAATGAGATGTTCCATCGTCCCTTTGCTCAGTTGTTGACAACGGTGCCCCTGTCTTTTCTCAGTGTCATCCTCCCCTCAGGATCTTATGTAACATACCTTAATTTGGAAGAGAAATCAACATGCTCTTATCCCAAGGACATTGACAGCATGATGTTCAGAGACTTATTTGATGTTTCTCACTATTGGCTGCAGAAGGTTCTGTCTGCATACAGATATACATCAATTTATCTGTCTTTGAAAAGTCTGCAATTGTCATTCCTTTGTCTTTGGAATCCTTGATTAGCAATAAAATAATAAATAATGTATTTTATATGGGAAGAAAAAAAATGAAGAAAAACTCCACACTGAAGACCCATTTTAATGACATTCACTATATTCTCTTATGCATTTTTGTGATGTGGAACAATGTGGAACAGCACCTTCTGAGTTGAGTAGGAATGAAGGGCCCTATCTTGTACCCAGTGTAAAAGTGGTGCACAGCACAGGTGTCATTGTTAGTTTTCAACCATATTTTCACACCCAGTGCACCTATAGTTTATGGTAACAAGTGTACTTTCATCCATTTGTGGTCTTCAAATGAGGTGTGGTCAGGCGCAGTTTTGGAGCATTGCTATTGTTAGGCAGCAGAAAGCCATTGCGCTAAAGACGTACAACATCCTGGTGAAAGTAGAGTATATTTCTGGTATTTATGCAGCACCATAATTAGATATATGCCTTTCATAGCAGCGTTCATGATGCACGTCCACTCTGCATGTACACACAGTGAAACTGCTGTGACAGCAATTAACAATTAATCAAAATAAAAATAAACACAAATGGCACTAGAGATCTGTGAGCAAGCGCACAAAAGGATACCCCTGCTCTGCCATGCGTCTTGCATGTATTATTTATTGGTGTCAGTAAATCATTTGTGATGAAACACCTGGTACCTGGAAATAACAAACCGGTCAACCTGTATTGAAGAGCCCAGCAAGTCTGTTTATTCATGAAAATAACAAATACAATGTAAAAAAGAAAACCACCCAATTTTCTTCCCTTGAAGATCTCAGAGTGGAATTAATCATCTTCATATGGTGTAAAATTTCACTGAATTCCACCAACCAACTGAGGAGAGGTTGTGCTTAAAGGACAGATGGCGTGCAATTCCTATACACACACATGCCCCCCTCCCCCCCCCCCCAAAAAATAAATAAATAAAATAAAATCGTAACCTGATTCCTTCAATGCGTCTTCTCAGGGAGCTTTGGCGGCTCACACAGTTTGACTCAGAAAACAGAAAACCTGTTGCTTGAGTGCACCAGCCAGCAAATCAAAGCACCAGATTCCAGCACACTGTGGCTCTTAAAGAGAATAAGAGATTGGTTTACTTCATGTTATACCCAAAACACACTCTGAACTAATTAAAGCTACAGTGTGTAGGATTTAGTGTCATCTTGTGGTGAGGTTGCAGATTGCATTATGCCACTGCCAGTCACAACTTTGTTCATGTTTTTTCTTCTTTGGTGACAGGGATTCATGCTTCCTCACCTTCTCTTGTGATAAGCAAGATGTATGGACCTCCATGTCACAAAAATGAGAGTTCTTGGAATGGTTAGCCTGCACTAACAACCAGCAGACAGGGCTTAGGGAGCAACTACTGATTTATTTTTTTCTTCCGTTTTTCAGCCACACTGCAAAATGTGAAAGGCGACTAAGGGCCTGGTCACATGGCACACAGTTTTAGCTAAGCGAAGGGAAAAAAGTCACAAAGTCACATATCGTCGAGAAAAAGTGGACGAATGAGCCTGGACTTCTCCCATCTGCGAGTGCAGAGCACATAAAAGGCTGAAACGAAACCGAAACTAACAAAAGAAAAACGAAGCCAACGGCGACCTTGATGCTTTAAAACAAAATCAAAATGAAGTGTCGGCGTGTGATCATTTCTGCAGCGAGTCTGTGGATAGCACAGACTCAAGGTATTGAGTCTGTGGATAGCACAGACTCAATACCTAAGATTGGGATTGGGCCTAAGTCTGTCCCTTTTAGGTGGCCGTATGAACATGGCTGTACAATATGGCGGCCTACATGAGGGGCCCCGCTCCAGTTTAGACATGAAGGGTTCATTCTAAGCTCATGAAAACACATTGATTCATTGTTGCAGGATGAACAGAAGTTTATGAATGCCATATTGCATTTATGCTAATCAAAAAAAAAGTAACCCACACACTGTAGCTTTAAGTAACTAAATATAAAGTCTTACTTTTGCTCAGGTTATGTGCCATGTAAATTGCAATGCTGAGTTGAAAACATCCCAAATGCACTTGTGCTGTGCACTTGACACCATGAGCTATAGAGCTTCAAGATGGGGCCCAAAATGTCAAAAACTTTGCTGTGCTGTCTTTGCCTCCTTGGGATGAAACCATGGTGGAGATACCCCTCTTAATTTTTTTTGGTACCATACAGGAATATTTCTTGTCTGCATTTACAAACAGACAGGATTCCTGTGTGGTTCAAGTGTATGGGCACTAAGAAGTGTTTTTACAATGTGTGTGTGTGTGTATGTGCGTGTGCGTGCAGGGGAGAGGAGCGTCCAGTCGCAGGCAGCCCCACAGCTGTTCCCCAATGGTAAATATGTGTTCCTCTGACCCCTCTCTCTGGGGGTCCGTGGGTGTGGGGAACCTCACAGACACTGATCGGGTCTTTCCCTCCCTGAGGGTCATCATCCTTCTGACCCTTGACCTCTGACTCCTCCCAACCTTCCTCTTTCTCGTGAATGCCCTCTGAGTAACAACCAAACCACACCTTTTCAAAACACAGCTGCAAACAAGGAGCTTCTGATCAGTGGGAGCAAAATGTAACCTCCAGGATAAATGAACAGAAGCATCCGGCACACCGTAGTAACACAGGCTACATGTAGCTTACACTGTGTCATGGTCATGGCCGTACTCACCACCCGTTCTGGGCGCAGTTAAGCTAACAGCTACTTAGCGAAGCAAACTTTTTCATTAGTGGATTTTGATTTTAAGTTTTTTGTTGCTTGTTTTTTTTTAGGTTTGACAGTCAAAAATGCTTGTGAACCTTAATACTGGATGTTTGGTCCTGTTGGACCTTATACACTATAGTCCAACAAACAAAAACAAAAACTGACATCACACAAAGGTAACAGGCATCACCTTGAGAACATGTCAAAGTAAATGCATTAATCAGATTATTAAAATTAGTTTACATGTATATTTTTTAATATTTCTTACTTACTGTTTTATCTACTGTGAATGTGTTTTGAATGGAAAACTACTGTTTTTCATTTGTTCATTGAATTATTTATGTACATCATCATTATGATCACATCTTAGCATGCTAAACCTTTTTGGGAACCTCAAATGTTTATGCAACTTCATATGAAAGATTCAGCTCTTTAAGTCAGTTTTTTGGATTTTAGAGCCAAAAACCACAGGCCAAATCTAAATTAGCTTTTTAAAAAAGTTAGCTGTCACGTCAGATAAACGTTTTAGCAGTTTATCAGTTTAGCATTATCACAGTTAACTTGGCAGATAGATATCAAAGCTAACCTTTAGGTTAACTATGCCCACCAGGGCTGAGCAATATCCAGAAATGTAGAATTGTAATTCTGCGTCAGCTCAGTTCAGCTCAAATTCAAGAATTTAACTGAATTTTGTACAAAGTATTCACCTGATGTAAAACCTGATGTCCTGTGCACCAGCAACATTTCTTGGATATTGTATTGTGAACTGTTTTTGTAATTTGTGTCAGTAGCATGGCCCAAGCAGAGGGTCACCCCTTTGAGTCTGGTCTGCTTGAGGTTTCTTCCTCAGACAGAGTTTTTCCTCACCACTGGCGCCTGTACTTGCTCTGGGGATTGGTAAGGTTAGACCTTACTTGTGTAAAGCGCCATGAGGCAACTTTGTTGTGATTTGGTGCTATATAAATGAAAATAAATCGATTTGAATTGAAATTCACAGCGCTTCACACGCATCACTACAGCCTTATCCCAAAATGGAGTAAATTAACTTTTTCCCCTCACAATTCTACTCACAACACCCCATAATGACAACATGAAAAAAGCTTCTTTTTTCTTTTTCTTTTCTTTTTTTTTTGTTTTTGAAAATTTATTAAAACTAAAAACTAAATTCACATATGCAGTGGTCCCTCACTATAATGCGGTTCACCTTTCGCGGCCTCGCAGTTTCGCAGATTTTTTTTTTGCAATTTTGCATGCTTTTTTTTTTTTTTACAGTGCATTGTGTTCTGCGTCCTTATCAGGCGGGCCAGTCACGGCACTGGTCGGCATCACCGCGATTGCTCTCACTGCCTCCGATGCGTTTTCTGCAGGCACGGTAAACGCAGCAGCGAGCCACTCACACCGCCCTCCTGTCTGCTGTGTGGAGCTGCGCCAAATCTGGCAACAGGTCCAGAGACTACGCTTGCTGTTTTGATGCGGATGTTGAGGCAGTGAGCGAAGGGAGAGTTCTGCATGTGTCTGTTTATAATCTTCTCACCCAGAAGAAAAAAGAGAGTGCTTACACAGGAGACAAAAGTAAGAAAACGTTAATGCCTGTTTAAGAAAAGTGTATAAAGTGTGTATTGAGGGGTTTTACAGCCTTAAAACATCTATAATAATTGCAAAAAATCGCGCTGACTACTTCACGGATTTCGCTTATCGCGGGTTATTTTTAGAACGTAACTCCCGCGATAAACGAGGGACCACTGTATATAAGTATTCGCACCCTTTGCTCAATACTTTGTTGATACACATTTGGCAGCAATTACAGCCTCAAGTCTTCTTGAATATGATGCCAGAAGTTGGCGCATCTAACTTTGGGCAGTTTTGTCTATTCCTCTTTGCAGCACTTCTTAAGCTCCATCAGGTTGGATGCATCGGTGCGCAGCCATTTTCAGATCTCTTCAGAGATGTTCCATCGGATTTAGGTCTGGGCTCTGGGTCGGCAACTCAAGGATATTCACAGAGTTGTCATGAAGCCACTCCTTTGATATCTTGGCTGTGTGCGTAGGGCCATTGTCCTGCTGAAAGATGAATCCTCACCGCAGTATGAGGTCAAGACCGCTGTGGAGCAGGTTTTCATCCAGGATGTCTCTGTACATTGCTGCATTCATCTTTCCCTCAATCCTGACTAGTCTCCCAGTTCCTGCCACTGAAAAACACCCCCTCAGCATGATGCTGTCACCACCATGATTCACTGTAGGGATGGTGTCTGGTTTCCTCCAAACATGACACCTGGTATTCACGCAGAAGAGTTCAGTCTTTGTCTCATCAGACTGATGAATTTTGTTTCTCATTGTCCTTCAGGTGCCTTTTGGCAAACTCCAGGTGGGCTGCCATGTACCTTCCATCTGGCCACTCTACCATACAAGCCTGATTGTTGGATTGCTGCAGAGATGGTTGTCCTTCTGGATCCTCTCTCCACAGAGGAATGCTGGAGCTCTGACAGAGTGACCATCAGGTTTTTGGTCGCTGTCCTGACTAAGGCCCTTCTCCCCCGCTCGCTCAGTTTAGACGGGCGGCCAGCTCTAGGAAAAGCCCTGGTGAATCCAAACTTCTTCCATTTACGGATGATGAAGGCCACTGTGCCCATTCAGACCTTCAAAGCAGCAGAAATGTTTCTGTACCCTTCCCCAGATTGGTGCCTCGAGACAATCCTGTCTCAGAGGTCTACAGACAATTCCTTTGAATTCATGCTTGGTTTGTGCTCTGTCATGCACTGTCAACTGTGGGATGTTATATGTAAGACAGGTGTGTGCCTTTTATAAATCATGTCCAGTCAACTGAATTTACCCCAGGTGGACTCCAATGAAGCTGTAGAAACATCTTAAGGATGATCAGTGGAAACAGGGTGCACCTGAGCTCAATCTTCATGGCAAAGGCTGTGAATATTTATGTACATGTGATGCCTTAGTATATATAATTTTTAATAAATTTGCAAAAATACCAAAAAATTTTCTGCATTGTCATTATGGGGTATTGCATATAGAATTTTGAGGGGAAAATATAATTTAATCCATTTTGTAATAAGGCTGTAACATAACAAAATGTGGGAAAAGTGAAGCGCTGTGAATGCTTTTGGGATACACTGTAACTCTGTTAGAATTTCCAACACAGTGGGCCAAGTGGAAACAAATGCATTTGTTTTGCAAAGTGGTCTAATTTTTTTTATGAGCAGATATGGCAAAGAAAGCAGGAAAATCGACCCATAAATGCGTGAGGTGGAATCAAACCTGGATACATCAAAGAGACTTATGGTTTAATTATGCAATAAAGGAGACAAAGGCTGTTCTCAGAGGAGCAGCCTGTGCCAGAATGGAAGCGACTGTATTTTAATCTTAACATTTGTTAGTGATACTTATTTCTGCTTTATGTACACAAAGCTTCAATCTGACCTATTTTGGGATTTTTGTATCCTAGATTTTTCCTCTCTGGAGTGTCCTTGAATGAGAATGTTTGCAAGCTGTTTTGGTTTTATCTTTGTCTTTGTGTGGTTTAGATATTATTGAGAGCATCCTGACTCCAGCTTTGGCTGAGTTTTCGTTACAAATGCCGCGTTGTTTGCTGAATGATGGATCGTTTTCACCAGAGTCATTTATTCTCAGTCATCCTCACTCAAGGGAATTCTTTGCCTTGTGACTTTTTATGAGTTCTGTCCACTTATCCTTTAATATATTTTTTTGTGGTTGTTGTAAATGGTTGATGACAAGTTGTATTGAGGTCGTTTCAGCAACAGTTGTGATGTGAGAACAGCTGCGACTATAAATCCTCTGACTACTGTTAGGAGCTCATAGTGTAAAACACATACTGTGGAGGCTCAGCCCAACCGCCGTATCATATCATATGAGGGGATATTTACTAAAGTCTGCTCTGAATCCATTTCACACAAACCCACACACATACTGTCTCTGTCTGTAATGTCACAACTATTCCTTTGCACGTCTTCACATATGATCATTACAGCTTGGTGAGACCGCTGCCTGACTAAGCATTCTGGAGGCATGTCGTGACACCGTCTCATTGTGTCATAACCTGTGTCAACACCGGGATGCAGCATTAGCTGAAAGCTCTCGCTCTACCCAGTAATCATGTGCAACAATTCATCATGTACAAAGATTATGAATCAAAAAAAAGAATTTTCTGTGTCAACTTGAAAGCCAGCGTTCTCACACACACACACATAGACATTCACTGGCCACGTTATTAGGTACACCTGTTTAATTGGCAGCAACTGAGTGCATTTAAGCATCTAGCCGTGGTGAAGATGACTTGAAGTTCAAACTGAGCATAAGAATGAGGAGGAAAGGGAATTTAGGTGACTTTGAAAGTATCATGGTTGTTGGTGCCAGGCAGGTTGATCTGAGTATTTCAGAACCTACTGATCTCGTGGGATTTTCCACACACAACCGTCTGTAAGGTTTACAGAGAATGGTCTGAAAAACAGACGCTATACAGTGAGTAACAGTTGTGTGGAGAAAAATGTCTTGTTGATGTTGCAGGTCAGAGGAGAATGAGCAGACTGGTAGAATGGGCGACTTTGTGATGCTGTTATGTCAGTGTGGGCCAACGTCTCTGAGGACTGTTTCTAGAACTTTGTTGAATCCATGCCATGAAGAATTAAGACAGTTCTGAATTAAGACAGCAAGGTGTACCTAATAAAGTGGTGTATGTATATATATATATATATATATATATATATATATATATATATATATATATATATATATATATATATATACGAGGTCTATTAGAAAAGTATCTGACCTTATTATTTTTTTCAAAAACCATATGGATTTGAATCACGTGTGATTGCGTCAGACAAGCTTGAACCCTCGTGCGCATGCGTGAGTTTTTCCACGCCTGTCAGTTGTGTCATTCGCCTGTGAGCAGGCTTTGAGTGAGGAGTGGTCCAGCCCCTCGGCGGATTTCATTGTCAGGAAATGGCGAAATGATTTGGGCTTTTTTTGCATCAGAATTTTTTCAGAAACTGTTAGAGACTGGCAGCTGGAAACCATTCGAGGCTTCGCACGTCACGACCGATTTGCTGATGGAGCGAGACAAAGGAACACCTCCGTTTTGGTCTCACAGGACGGCTTTGAGAAGGCGTTCAGACAGCTGTCGGTGGTTTTTCCATCGAGTGATTATCCGAGAAATTGTGGACGTGCCTGGACATGCCAGAACATGTCCCGTGAGGCTGCATCACGGTGTTGCTGTGCGCCATGCAGCACCGCCGCGACGCGCGAAGCCTCCACTCCTCCTTCCATGACAAAAACTCCTGTATCAGTGGAATGTGCCATTCAGTTCCAAACTGGACGCTGTGTTTTATCCGGGACGTCATCTGACTAGCACAGGAATTGTGAAAAGACGTGGACATCAGCACTTTTTCGGCACATTGAGACAGATGTGCGGAGGAATTCCGTGCGTCGCGGCGGTGCCGCATGGCACAAAGCAACGCCGTGATGAAGCCTCACGGGACATGTTCTGGCATGTCCAGGCACATCCACAATTTCTCGGATAATCACTCGATGGAAAAACCACCGACAGCTGTCTGAACGCCTTCTCAAAGCCGTCCTGTGAGACCAAAACGGAGGTGTTCCTTTGTCTCGCTCCATCAGCAAATCGGTCGTGACGCGCGAAGCCTCCGCTCGGCTTTCCGTGACAAAATCTCTTGTTAAAAGTGAAATCTGCCAGAAAATGGTTGATGTCCAGCTCTTGTGATAACCAGAGAAAGTGCACACGATGGTCCCGGCACCACAGAGCCATCCGTTTAGAAATGATCCGGTGGTTTGTGGCTCTCGATGGCGGCACGGAGCGGGGCGCGCCAAGCGTCCTTAAAGCCATCCTTAAAGCTGCAGTAACAGTCCTTATTCTCTGTGAAGCCCGTAAAATTTTCACCGAAAGCCAGATAAATTTTTCGAATGGTTTCCAGGTGCCAGTCTAACAGTTTCTGAAAAAATTCTGATGGAAAAAAAGCCCAAATCATTCCACCATTTCCTGACAATGAAAATCCGCTGAGGGGGCTGGACCACTCCTCACTCAAAGCCTGCTCACAGGCGAATGACACAACCGACAGGCGTGGAAAAACTCACGCATGCGCACGAGGGTTCAAGCTTGTCTGACGCAATCACACGTGATTCAAATCCATATGGTTTTTGAAAAAAATAATAAGGTCAGATACTCGTATATATATATATATATATATATATATATATATATATATATATATATATATATATATATATATATATATATATATATATATATAATCACCTCTCACCCCCTGGGGAGAGTGTTATGTGTGTTCCTCCAGCTTGGGTCCTCTACCAGTGGCCTTATATTTGAGAGTTCTGTGCAGTATCTTAGCTGTTCCTAGGACTGCACTCTTCTGGGCAGAGACCTCTGATGTTGTGCATAGAATATGCTGGAGCCCCTCTTCTGGGGATTAAAGCTCCTCACGTTCCTCTTTCCACTGAAATGACTTTGGACTTTACCTACACACTGCTCCAGTAGGTCCTTCAGCCCTTGGTGCTTCTTGATTTTTTTTCCATGCTCCTTCTTAAAGCAACTGGATAGTGTAGTGGTAGAATTACTGTCCATGGAACAACCAATCGAGGACATACATCCTGTAAGGGTCTCCAGGCGGTGGACCCCAACACCCCCCCTCCATTGTTACCCCCCCCCCCCCAGCCTACTTCAAAACATGAGCGAGAGACATATAAATAAAGCCATACCGACTCGGATTTTGCCCGGATTGACAAGTTCTGTGTCAGTTGTTGAGGAATCAGGACACATTTATGGGAAATGAGCTACCGGAACAAGACATACATGGACAAGGACTGACAAGATGTATATAATGGGGGGATTTAGTTCCCTATTTGAGATTGCGCTTTTCTAAAAAATTCTTTGGTGCTGGCAGAAACACTTGGTGGAACATAGGTGTCCTTGTGGCCAACTCCATTTGCTGGAGTCCTTATCACAGAGGCACCTGCTTGCTGGATTATGCACAGAGAAATCCACTACAAGGCCACAATGTCGTAGCTGAGGTTCCCTCACAATGCAAATGATACCTCATGACCATCTTAGTAAGTTTAAGTAACTTGTCTTTTAAATCAAATCAAATCAATTTTATTTATATAGCACCAAATCACAACAAACAGTTGCCCCAAGGCGCTCTATATTGCAAGGCAAGGCCATACAATAATTACGGAAAAACCCCAACGGTCAAAACGACCCCCTGTGAGCAAGCACTTCTGCTGGGACTGGTTGGGGCTGAGGGAGAGAACCAGGAAAAAGACATGCTGTGGAGGGGAGCAGAGATCAATCACTAATGATTAAATGCAGAGTGGTGCATACAGAGAAAAAAGAGAAAGAAACACTCAGTGCATCATGGGAACCCCCCAGCAGTCTAAGTCTATAGCAGCATAACTAAGGGATGGTTCAGGGTCACCTGATCCAGCCCTAACTATAAGCTTTAGCAAAAAGGAAAGTTTTAAGCCTAATCTTAAAAGTAGAGAGGGTGTCTGTCTCCCTGATCCGAATTGGGAGCTGGTTCCAGAGGAGAGGAGCCTGAAAGCTGAAGGCTCTGCCTCCCATTCTACTCTTACAAACCCTAGGAACTACAACTAAGCCTGCAGTCTGAGAGCGAAGTGCTCTATTGGGGTGATATGGTACTATGAGGTCCCTAAGATAAGATGGGACCTGATTAATTAGTTTGATGAATTAGTTTTTCAGCATCACTCTGAGACAAGACCTTTCTAATTTTAGAGATATTGCGCAAATGCAAAAAAGCAGTCCTACATATTTGTTTAATATGCGCATTGAATGACATATCCTGATCAAAAATGACTCCAAGATTTCTCACAGTATTACTAGAGGTCAGGGTAATGCCATCCAGAGTAAGGATCTGGTTAGACGCCATGTTTCTAAGATTTGTGGGGCCAAGTACAATAACTTCAGTTTTATCTGAGTTTAAAAGCAGGAAATTAGAGGTCATCCATGTCTTTATGTCTGTAAGACAATCCTGCAGTTTAGCTAATTGGTGTGTGTCCTCTGGCTTCATGGATAGATAAAGCTGGGTATCATCTGCGTAACAATGAAAATTTAAGCAATGCTGTCTAATAATACTGCCTAAGGGAAACATGTATAAAGTGAATAAAATTGGTCCTAGCACAGAACCTTGTGGAACTCCATAATTAACCTTAGTCTGTGAAGAAGATTCCCCATTTACATGAACAAATTGTAATCTATTAGATAAATATGATTCAAACCACCGCAGCGCAGTGCCTTTAAAAAGCAGCACTGAGGTCTAACAGAACAAGCACAGAGATGAGTCCACTGTCTGAGGCCATAAGAAGATCATTTGTAACCTTCACTAATGCTGTTTCTGTACTATGATGAATTCTAAAACCTGACTGAAACTCTTCAAATAGACCATTCCTCTGCAGATGATCAGTTAGCTGTTTTACAACTACCCTTTCAAGAATTTTTGAGAGAAAAGGAAGGTTGGAGATTGGCCTATAATTAGCTAAGATAGCTGGGTCAAGTGATGGCTTTTTAAGTAATGGTTGAATTACTGCCACCTTAAAAGCCTGTGGTACATAGCCAACTAATAAAGATAGATTGATCATATTTAAGATCGAAGCATTAATTAATGGTAGGGCTTCCTTGAGCAGCCTGGTAGGAATGGGGTCTAATAGACATGTTGATGGTTTGGAGGAAGTAACTAATGAAAATAACTCAGACAGAACAATCAGAGAGAAAGAGTCTAACCAAATACCGGCATCACTGAAAGCAGCCAAAGATAACGATATGTCTTTGGGATGGTTATGAGTAATTTTTTCTCTAATAGTTAAAATTTTATTAGCAAAGAAAGTCATGAAGTCATTACTAGTTAAAGTTAAATGAATACTCGGCTCAATAGAGCTCTGACTCTTTGTCAGCCTGGCTACAGTGCTGAAAAGAAACCTGGGGTTGTTCTTATTTTCTTCAATTAGTGATGAGTAGTAAGATGTCCTAGCTTTACGGAGGGCTTTTTTTATAGAGCAACAGACTCTTTTTCCAGGCTAAGTGAAGATCTTCTAAATTAGTGAGATGCCATTTCCTCTCCAACTTACAGGTTATCTGCTTTAAGCTGCGAGTTTGTGAGTTATACCACAGAGTCAGGCACTTCTGATTTAAGGCTCTCTTTTTCAGAGAGCTACAGCATCCAAAGTTGTCTTCAGTGATGATGTAAAACTATTGACGAGATACTGTATCTCACTCACAGAGTTTAGGTAGCTACTCTGCACTGTGTTGGTATATGGCATTAGAGAACATAAAGAAGGAATCATATCCTTAAACCTAGTTACAGCGCTTTCTGAAAGACTTCTAGTGTAATGAAACTTATTCCCCACTGCTGGGTAGTCCATCAGAGTAAATGTAAATGTTATTAAGAAATGATCAGACAGAAGGGAGTTTTCAGGGAATACTGTTAAGTCTTCAATTTCCATACCATAAGTCAGAACAAGATCTAAGATATGATTAAAGTGGTGGGTGGACTCATTTACATTTTGAGCAAAGCCAATTGAGTCTAATAATAGATCAAATGCAGTGTTGAGGCTGTCATTCTCAGCATCTGTGTGGATGTTAAAATCGGCCACTATAATTATCTTACCTGAGCTAAGCACTAAGTCAGACAAAAGGTCTGAAAATTCACAGAGAAACTCACAGACCAGGTGGACGATAGATAATAACAAATAAAACTGGCTTTTGGGACTTCCAATTTGGATGGACAAGACTAAGAGTCAAGCTTTCAATGAATTAAAGCTCTGTCTGGGTTTCTGATTAATTAATAAGCTGGAATGGAAGATTGTTGCTAAGCCTCGGCCCGTGCTACGAGCGTTCTGGCAGTTAGTGTGACTCGGGGGTGTTGACTCATTTAAACTAACATATTCATCCTGCTGTAACCAGGTTTCTGTAAGGCAGAGTAAATCAATATGTTGATCAATTATTATATCATTTACTAACAGGGACTTAGAAGAGAGAAACCTAATGTTTAATAGACCACATTTAACTGTTTTAGTCTGTGGTGCAGTTGAAGGTGCTATATTATTTTTTCTTTTTGAATTTTTATGCTTAAATACATTTTTGCTGGTTATTGGTGGTGTGGGAGCAGGCACCGTCTCTACAGGGATGGGGTAATGAGGGGATGGCAGGGGGAGAGAAGCTGCAGAGAGGTGTGTAAGACTACAACTCTGCTTCCTGGTCCCAACCCTGGATAGTCACAGTTTGGAGGATTTAAGAAAATTGGCCAGATTTCTAGAAATGAGAGCTGCTCCATCCAAAGTGGGATGGATGCCGTCTCTCCTAACAAGACCAGGTTTTCTCCAGAAGCTTTGCCAATTATCTATGAAGCCCACCTCATTTTTTAATACAAAGTCATTCCCACAATATTGTAAATATACACAGTGCACAATAATTAACCCATCCTTGACATCTGTGCATGCTTCCATACCACTGCTTAGTTTAATTGGTAGTCAGCCTGATACCGAGGTATAAAAAGCAATGCATCAGTTGCTGTTGCACATCTCTTATAGGCAATAACAGGCAACGCTGTCATTTATTAGTTCATATTATGACTCATTAATTGAATAAATGCAGGCTTTACACATCCTGCACCTTACTTTGTGCTCACATTATGTGTAAAGTAAATGGCTAAAGGCCTAAATGCACTTACGCTATCTGCTTTAGACAGTGTGCCATAGCTCATCAAGATGAGGCTCATGGTTTGTGCCTTCATTTGTCAATTGTCTTGTTGAACAAGATATTCTGTCCCAATATTTTGCCTTCAGCATCAACAGCCACCACAGTCTCTTAAACCGCCGTCTATAAAACGGCTTTATTACTTCAGATTACATCACTTGTAAGCACCTGTTATGTTTTGAAACATAATTTGAGTGTGCAGCTGAGTTTTATTTGAGAGAAAGTCTTTAGTTGTGTTTCATAATGGCTGCTGCAGGCGCTACAGTTTTAGATTTAAGTGAAGAGGATTAGCTGTTTCCCCAAAGGGATCCTCACTCCATAAAAACAACTAGTGCAGCTGCATTCCCTCTGCAGCGCCACTTGCGAGCTGCTATCTAGTCCGTCATTGTGAAGTCTCTCGCTAGTGCAACTGTGCAAACTCTTGCCAGGTCCACCGAGAAGTGCTACAGCAAGATAACCAGAATGTTCTGGTTTGCAAAGAGTCTGTTTTGTATTTGCGCTAAAGCGTTTGAGAGCATTTGTAAAGCTGCCAAGTTCCATTACGGCGCAAACCGGTGTCTCATGTGCAAACAGATGTAACCTGTAGTGTTGCCTGAAATGAAGTTTGTCATTGTGTTGAGATGAGATTCCAGCTGTTCTGTCTTGACTGACCTTCCTCCCTTACAGTAGTGTTCAGAATAATAGTAGTGCTATGTGACTAAAAAGATTAATCCAGGTTTTGAGTATATTTCTTACTGTTACATGGGAAACAAGGTACCAGTAGATTCAGTAGTTTCTCACAAATCCAACAAGACCAAGCATTCATGATATGCACACTCTTAAGGCTATGAAATTTGGCTATTAGTAAAAAAAAAAAAAAGTAGAAAAGGGGGTGTTCATAATAATAGTAGCATCTGCTGTTGACGCTACAAACTCAAAACTGTTATGTTCAAACTGCTTTTTTTAGCAATCCTGTGAATCACTAAACTAGTATTTAGTTGTATAACCACAGTTTTTCATGATTTCTTCACATCTGCGAGGCATTAATTTTGTTGGTTTGGAACCAAGATTTTGCTCGTTTACTAGTGTGCTTAGGGTCACTGTCTTGTTGAAACACCCATTTCAAGGGCATGTCCTCTTCAGCATAAGGCAACATGACCTCTTCAAGTATTTTGACATATCTAAACTGATCCATGATATCTGGTATGCGATATATAGGTCCAACACCATAGTAGGAGAAACATGCCCATATCATGATGCTTGCACCACCATGCTTCACTGTCTTCACTGTGAACTGTGACTTGAATTCAAAGTTTGGGGGTGGTCTCACAAACTGTCTGCGGCCCTTGGACCCAAAAAGAACAATTTTACTCTCATCAGTCCACAAAATATTCCTCCATTTCTCTTTAGGCCAGTTGATGTGTTTTTTGGCAAATTGTAACCTCTTCTGCACATGTCCAACCTTCCTTTTCTCTCAAAAATTCTTGAAAGGGTAGTTTTAAAACAGCTAACTGATCATCTACAGAGGAATGGTCTATTTGAAGAGTTTCAGTCAGGGTTTAGAATTCATCATAGTACAGAAACAGCATTAGTGAAGGTTACAAATGATCTTCTTATGGCCTCAGACAGTGGACTCATCTCTGTGCTTGTTGTTAGACCTCAGTGCTGCTTTTGATACTGTTGACCATAAAATTTTATTACAGATTAGAGCATGCCATAGGTATTAAAGGCACTGCGCTGAGGTGGTTTGAATCATATTTATCTAATAGATTACAATTTGTTCATGTAAATGGGGAATCTTCTTCACAGACTAAGGTTAATTATGGAGTTCCACAAGGTTCTGTGCTAGGACCAATTTTATTCACTTTATACGTTTCCCTTAGGTAGTATTATTAGACGGCATTGCTTAAATTTTCATTGTTACACAGATACCCAGCTTTACCTATCCATGAAGCCAGAGGACACACACCAATTAGCTAAACTGCAGGATTGTCTTACAGACATAAAGACATGGATGACCTCTAATTTCCTGCTTTTAAACTCAGATAAAACTGAAGTTATTGTACTTGGCCCCACAAATCTTAGAAACATGGTGTCTAACCAGATCCTTACTCTGGATGGCATTACCCTGACCTCTAGTAATACTGTGAGAAATCTTGGAGTCATTTTTGATCAGGATATGTCATTCAGTGCGCATATTAAACAAATATGTAGGACTGCTTTTTTGCATTTGCGCAATATCTCTAAAATTAGAAAGGTCTTGTCTCAGAGTGATGCTGAAAAACTAATTCATGCATTTATTTCCTCTAGGCTGGACTATTGTAATTCATTATTATCAGGTTGTCCTAAAAGATCCCTGAAAAGCCTTCAGTTAATTCAAAATGCTGCAGCTAGAGTACTGACAGGGACTAGAAGGAGAGAGCATATCTCACCCATATTGGCCTCTCTTCATTGGCTTCCTGTTAATTCTAGAATAGAATTTAAAATTCTTACTCTTACTTATAAGGTTTTGAATAATCAGGTCCCATCTTATCTTAGGGACCTCATAGTACCATATCACCCCAATAGAGCGCTTCGCTCTCAGACTGCAGGCTTACTTGTAGTTCCTAGGGTTTGTAAGAGTAGAATGGGAGGCAGAGCCTTCAGCTTTCAGGCTCCTCTCCTGTGGAACCAGCTCCCAATTCAGATCAGGGAGACAGACACCCTCTCTACTTTTAAAATTAGGCTTAAAACTTTCCTTTTTGCTAAAGCTTATAGTTAGGGCTGGATCAGGTGACCCTGAACCATCCCTTAGTTATGCTGCTATAGACTTAGACTGCTGATGCACTGAGTGTTTCCTTCTCTTTTTGCTCTGTATGCACCACTCTGCATTTAATCATTAGTGATTGATCTCTGCTCCCCTCCACAGCATGTCTTTTTCCTGGTTCTCTCCCTCAGCCCCAACCAGTCCCAGCAGAAGACTGCCCCTCCCTGAGCCTGGTTCTGCTGGAGGTTTCTTCCTGTTAAAAGGGAGTTTTTCCTTCCCACTGTTGCCAAGTGCTTGCTCACAGGGGGTCGTTTTGACCGTTGGGGTTTTTCTGTAATTATTGTATGGCTTTTGCCTTACAATATAAGGCGCCTTGGGGCAACTGTTCGTTGTGATTTGGCGCTATATAAATAAAATTGATTTGATTTGATTTAAAAAATGAAAAATACTGTGATATTATTTTTAGGTCATATCGCCCACCTCAAATTGTGGCGCTCTTTTCCCAAAGAGAAGCAAACTTTCAGACCGTGATCAGTGAGAAACCCTGTTTGGCTGCAAGCTGTAACATGTCCTAACAACTGCTACCCCTCATTATTCTCATCCTCACGTCTCTCCTTTCAAGATTCTCAACTTCTTTTTCACTCCTATCTATCCTGAATTCCTGGAAGCTCACTGTACTGCCTTCTGATTGTTTTTTTCTAGTATAACGTACGTATGTATACTGTTGTAATACGATGAAATATGTTGGCACAAGCAGCATCTAGGATGTTTTTTTTCCTTCTTTTTTCACTGAGGTCATCTAAATGTGAGCATTTGTTTCCCTGCAGAGACCTGTGCGGTGAACAATGGCGGCTGCGATAGCACATGTCACGACTCGGTGACAGGAGTCCGCTGTAGCTGTCCTGTTGGCTTCACTCTGCAGCCGGACCGCAAGACCTGCAAAGGTAAAACATCTCCCACTTTTCCCGGCAACATTAAAATTGCTCCTGTCCAACTGTCATCGCATTAGTCCTGCACTTATCACGTGGCCAGGCAGTCTGGCTGGAGCTCAGTGGAATTAACTTTACTTTGGAGACTCTGATATTGTCAGTTATTTGGATTTTCGTTTGATAGACTGCATTGTTGTTGTTGTTTTGCAGCCACGAGTGCTGCGACTGTGTCTGCACCACCAATCTCGCTTTCTTCCTTTTGTCATGCCACCAATTTTCTTGACAGTACTCCCACTGCATTACCATCGTCTTTCTTTGTGGGTGTTGGCAGAACACCAACATATTTCAAGCCATTGGTGCACTGCAGCAACCTGGATTGTTTTTGTTTGACTATATATATATATATATATATATATATATATGTATAGCATAAAAGTGAGAATTTGATTAAAATGTCTACATTTATAGGAGGAGACAGTGAGGACAGGCTGACAAAAGCAGACATGGGAATGGAGACAAATATGGAATACAGAGGGAATATTTTATTTAATTTCTGTTGTATTTATTTTAACCAGACAATGAATATTCCCTCAGGAGACAGATGCCTCATTTGTGACTATTCAGAATTCATCAGAAACATCGCCAAAGTTGCTAAAGCAGCACATCTTCAAAGCAGGAATGAAATCTTGATTGGATATTGGCTGAAGAAATAAGTGAGCAGCATAATCAGAAGGAGATGGATGTTTTGGAAGAGACGGCGCCTTGTTGCCGTGGCTGTATTAGAGCTGCGTACGGCTGCAACCACACAGAGAGATTTTACCTTTTCTGAGGGCTGCTAAAAATGCTTATTTTCAGTTATACATTCATGCCACTGTCGCCAGACATGTTATGGTTCCAGTTTGGATACTTCTGCACTGACCGCTGTGGAATCACTTAAGTTTGGGTGCTTGTGCTGGTACGCTGTGTTTCATATCCACAAGTCAAATCAAGTTTTGGAGCATGCACTGGTGCCATGCCTCGCCACATCCACCACACACTGGTCCTGGGTGGTAACCACCCAGGCAGACAGCCGATTCGTCCTCATTACTTTGAAAGTAGCACAGTGGAACGTGGGTTTGCCTTTGGCCTTTTCCAGCCACTGAGGCACCTGTGTGCCGAATCATGCCCAGAGAAACTTACCACATGGTCAGTACAGTAGTGTTCAGAATAATAGTAGTGCTATGTGACTAAAAAGATTAATCCAGGTTTTGAGTATATTTCTTATTGTTACATGGGAAACAAGGTACCAGTAGATTCAGTTGATTCTCACAAATCCAACAAGACCAAGCATTCATGATATGCACACTCTTAAGGCTATGAAATTGGGCTGTTAGTAAAAAAAAAAAGAAGAAAAGGGGGTGTTCACAATAATAGTAGTGTGGCATTCAGTCGGTGAGTTCGTCAATTTTGTGGAACAAACAGGTGTGAATCAGGTGTCCCCTATTTCAGGATGAAGCCAGCACCTGTTGAACATGCTTTTCTCTTTGAAAGCCTGAGGAAAATGGGACGTTCAAGACATTGTTCAGAAGAACAGCGTAGTTTGATTAAAAAGGTGATTGGAGAGGGGAAAACTTATACGCAGGTGCAAAAAATTATAGGCTGTTCATCTGCAATGATCTCCAATGCTTTAAAATGCACAAAAAAACAGAGACACGTGGAAGAAAACAGAAAACAACCATCAAAATGGATAGAAGAATAACCAGAATGGCAAAGGCTCACCCATTGATCAGCTCCAGGATGATCAAAGACAGTCTGGAGTTACCTGTAAGTGCTGTCACAGTTAGAAGACGCCTGTGTGAAGCTAATTTATTTGCAAGAATCCCCGCAAAGTCCCTCTGTTAAATAAAAGACATGTGCAGAAGAGGTTACAATTTGCCAAAGAACACATCAACTGGCCTAAAGAGAAATGGAGGAATATATTGTGGACTGATGAGAGTAAAATTGTTCTTTTTGGGTCCACGGGCCACAGGCAGTTTTTGAGATGACCCCCAAACTCTGAATTCAAGTCACAGTTCACAGTGAAGACAGTGAAGCATGGTGGTGCAAGCATCATGATATGGGCATGTTTCTCCTACTATGGTGTTGGGCCTATATATTGCATACCAGGTATCATGGATCAGTTTGGATATGTCAAAATACTTGAAGAGGTCATGTTGCCTTATGCTGAAGAGGACATGCCCTTGAAATGGGTGTTTCAACAAGACAATGACCCCAAGCACACTACTAAATAGGCAAAATCTTGGTTCCAAACCAACAAAATTAATGCCTCGCAGATGTGAAGAAATCATGAAAAACTGTGGTTATGCAACTAAATACTAGTTTAGTGATTCACAGGATTGCTAAAAAAGCAGTTTGAGCATGATAGTTTTGAGTTTGTAGCGTCAACAGCAGATGCTACTATTATTGTGAACATCCCCTTTTCTACTTTTTTTTTTTACTAATAGCCCAATTTCATAGCCTTAAGAGTGTGCATATCACGGATGCTTGGTCTTGTTGGATTTGTGAGAATCTACTGAATCTACTGGTACCTTGTTTCCCATGTAACAATAAGAAATATACTCAAAACCTGGATTAATCTTTTTAGTCACATAGCACTACTATTATTCTGAACACTAATGTATGTTATTTCACTCCCTCACAATGCAAGCGATACTCCTCATTTAAATTTCCCCAGATAACCTGTTGTTTGGCATAAAGTCATTCCAGCAGTACCCAAAGATCCCCAAACAGACCTAGTACCAAATACTGTTACCAAATTGGTTTGGGTCTCAAGTGGTGACCACCCATGCAGATCTACACTCCATTCAGAATGTCATCTCCCTGGTATGGTATCAGGTGGTGCATCAGCAGTCCCTTGGCCTTTTCCAGTCCCTGGAGTCCTCAGGACTGAGGCACTTGTGTGCTGGATCACACCCAGGAAAATGCACCGTATGGTCATAGTGTCACAGTTGATGCACCCTCACAATTCTTGTAATAGTTCTCATTCTTGTTCCCTTAAGTAAGCTCTTCTTTGAAAAGTCATGCC
Source organism: Thalassophryne amazonica (assembly GCF_902500255.1). Taxonomy (NCBI): domain Eukaryota; kingdom Metazoa; phylum Chordata; class Actinopteri; order Batrachoidiformes; family Batrachoididae; genus Thalassophryne; species Thalassophryne amazonica. Next base: position 96,140,818 of record NC_047108.1, on the reverse strand, counting down.
AGCTGCAGCCAAGATTTCTCCAAAGGATCTCATACCAAAAGATATCTAGTCGTGGTTGTAGATTACTGGATGGAATCCAGTTGTTAGAACTTTGCAGCAAGCCATAAAGCACAAGAACTGTGATGACTTGGACTTTCATCACCCAGCAAACATAAGAGCAGCTCCAAACCTCTGTCCAATGACCTCATGAGTCCATACATTCTTTCCAGATGTCTCTCGACCTCATAGACTGAGCGCCCTGTGTGATGCCAAACATGTGCCTCACCAAATATGCAACTACTGATTAGTCAATCACATAAAGTTGTGCACAGCAGCATGCTCAAAGGTCAGTTGAGCTTTTTGACAAGGTGAATGAACAGTTAATGATTTTGTTTTCTTTTAAATCCAAAAGCAGCAGTGGCCTTCGTGTCACCATGACCCTGTGGTTTGCAACAAGGCATCACAAAGCAACTTGATTATCTGCTTTTATTTAATGGTACGTAACTTGTGCATGTCAGTAGAAGCCAACATGTCCCACACAAAGTCTCCTCTGTAGCTATTGGTGGATCTTGATATAGGCAATATGGTCACTTGCCCAGGCCGCAAGTTTGAGGGGGCAGCACGAGTGCGCGCAACAAAAAGAGGCTTTTATTTGCATAAACTGGTCATTCATTGGCTTGTGAAGTCAATCCATATGTTGCTGTGTGGGGAGTGGACACTGTCTATTTCTTGCAGGCACCTCTACTTGTTGCTGACCGAGAAGGTGTCGCACGTGGCAGACACCCACTGAGGAAGCTTTGCTGAACAGATGATGTACAACAGTCATTTTGGATCGTGACATATACTTTACTTTAAAAAGTACCAAGTAGTCTCACGGTAGCGAGTGAAGTCACCCCACATGCCAGCTCATCCCAGGTGAAGTCACCCCACTCCAAGTGAAGTCACCCCACTTTGTTTAGGTAAACTCTCCCCAGTGTGTTCTGTCACTGAGCTGAAGTTTTTTTGATGTCTTTTGGACAACAATCATGCAAGAAAGCAGAGTGATGTTTAGCTGCTCATTGTGTACGCTACCATTGTTTATCCATGGAAGGTGAGAGAAAGCTGTGATTTTATTTTTATCATTAGCTTGAGTATACGAGGGCTGTCCGTAAAGTATAGGTCCTTTTTATTTTTTTCAAAAACTATATGGATTTCATTCATATGTTTTTACGTCAGACATGCTTGCACCCTCGTGCGCATGCGTGAGTTTTTCCATGCCTGTCGGTGACGTCATTCGCCTGTGAGCACTCCTTGTGGGAGGAGTCGTCCAGCCCCTCGTCGGAATTCCTTTGTCTGAGAAGTTGCTGAGAGACTGGCGCTTTGTTTGATCAAAATTTTTTCTAAACCTGTGAGACACATCGAAGTGGACACGGTTCGAAAAATTAAGCTGGTTTTCAGTGAACATTTTAACAGCTGATGAGAGATTTTGAGGTGATTCTGTCGCTTTAAGGACTTTTCACGGTGCAAGACGTCGTGCAGCGCTCTCAGGCAGCGTCATCAGCCTGTTTCAAGCTTAAAACCTCCACATTTCAGGCTCTATTGATCCAGGACGTCGTGAGAGAACAGAGAAGTTTCAGAAGAAGTCGGTTTCAGCATTTTATCCGGATATTCCACTGTTAAAGGAGATTTTTTTAATGAAAGACGTGCGGACGGGTCCGTGCGTCGGGACGCAGCCGACGCGGCGCGGCGGCACAGGATAAACACCTCCGTGTTGATAACCATTTGTAAAATCCAGTTGGCTTTTGATGGCTTTCAGTGGAGTGAGTATATGAGAAATTGTTTATCAGCTGGAGATGTTCCAACGTGTCCTCAAGGCTTCCAACAGAGGTGTTTTTCCTGTGGCGGAGCGTCGCGGCGGCTGCGAGCCGACGCTGCAATCCGCCCGCACGTCTTTCATTAAAAAAATCTCCTTTAACAGTGGAATATCCGGATAAAATGCTGAAACCGACTTCTTCTGAAACTTCTCTGTTCTCTCACGACGTCCTGGATCAATAGAGCCTGAAATGTGGAGGTTTTAAGCTTGAAACAGGCTGATGACCCCCGCCTGAGAGCGCTGCGCGACGTCTCACACCGTGAAAAGTCCTTAAAGCGACAGAATCACCTCAAAATCTCTCATCAGCTGTTAAAATTTTCACTGAAGACCAGCTTAATTTTTCGAACCATGTCCACTTCGATGTGTCTCACAGGTTTAGAAAAAATTTTGATCAAACAAAGCGCCAGTCTCTCAGCAACTTCTCAGACAAAGGAATTCCGACGAGGGGCTGGACGACTCCTCCCACAAGGAGTACTCACAGGCGAATGACGTCACCGACAGGCGTGGAAAAACTCACGCATGCGCACGAGGGTTCAAGCATGTCTGACGTAAAAACATATGAATGAAATCCATATAGTTTTTGAAAAAAATAAAAAGGACCTATACTTTACGGACAGACCTCGTACAGTATACATTTCATCAATACCTTGATTCAGAACATACCATTTCATTACATTTCTTACTAAATATCATATTTCAATAATATTTTGGCAAATCTACACAGTTGTCCAATATTTTTGCAACTGTCCCATATAATCCTATATTTTGTAGACTGACTTCTTATCTGCCTAACATGTACTTGGAACAGTTTTAGAAGAAATTTTGCTGTTTTTCAGGGAACAAATTACAAGTACTTTCCAAAACCAGGATAAAATAATGTCTTGAAAGTGGATTAAGGGAATTTATGGTGCTAAGTGTTGTGAATAAACACTACTGAATGAATTTACCAGAGTTGAAATATTGTGTTGCTGGAGTGGGGTGACTTCACTCACAACACTGTGGGGTGACTTCTCCTACACTGGGGTGACTTCACCTGGGGTGAGTTTGCATGTGGGGTGACTTCACTAGGAACCAGTCTCATGGTAGGGGGGGGGATACTGTATTGCAAAAGGAGGCAACAATAATTGTTTTGTAATCGAGTCACAGCCCTCTGAATTGTAATTGAATTGAATTGTGAGGTACCAGAAGACCCCCCCCCACTCCCAGATGCACAATATTAATGAGGGGCTCATGTTAACTAGTACAAGTCATGTTTGTTAGGCTTTTGCTATGTTGTTTGTTATGCATATGTACCACTCATACACAGAACAACAGTTTTTAGTCCAAACATCAGAATAGAACTTTCAGACATTAGATATCAAACATAAGATAAAAAGTTTGTGCAGAATGGTATTTTGTTTCGCTCTCTCTCGACAACAAATGACAACAAATAAATATATGTATGATGTATGGGGGGGGGGGGGGCACTGTAGGGTTTTTTTTTTCTTTTTGTCCAGGCCATCATACAAGCGTGAACCGCCGCTGCCTTTATCTTTCAGAATGGAAACTTTCAGAGCTCAATATGCAGTCATGTACAGAATTAATGATGGAAATTTTGCAGACCCACTCACTGACTGACTTTATTAATCCTCTGCTCGTCCTGCAAATCTCAAGGCATAGGATATGTTGTGATTGTGGAGGAGACACAAGTTGTGCTCAGAGAGTGGCTTTCCTTGTGTTGTACATCTGTTTGTAGCGTTTGATGGGTGTTTTTGGCTTTGTGAGCCCCATAATCGGGAGCAAATGCTGGTCATTATTTTCATATGGTTGTATTCTGTGCAAGCTGACCCTAGGTGGGCCTTAGTTTTAGCACCGTAAGTGTGACAATCGTGACTCATCATGCTTGAACGCTTGCAGTGCATCCTGAAAGTATTCACAGCGCTTCACTCTTTCCACGTTTTATGTTACAGCCTGTTTCCAAAATGCAGTAAATTAATTTTTTTTCCTTAAAAGTCTACTCACAACACCCCATAATGACAACATGACTTCTTCTTCTTCTTTGTCTTTCGGCTGTTCCCGTTAGGGGTCGCCACAGCAGATCAATCGTTTCCATCTCACCCTGTCCTCTGTATCTTCCTCTCTCACACCAACCTCCTCTTTGGTCTCCCTCTTCTCCTCCTGCCTGGTGGCTCCATCCTCAGCATCGTTCTCCCTATATACCCTGGGTCCCTCCTCTGCACATGTCCAAACCATCTCAATCTTGCCTCTCTTGACTTTGTCTCCAAACCGTCCCACCTGAGCTGTCCCTCTGATATGTTCATTCCTAATCTTGTCCATTCTTGTCACTCCCAAAGAGAATCTCAACATCTTCAGCTCTGCCACCTCCAGCTCTGCCTCCTGTCTTTTTGTTAGTGCCACTGTCTCTAAACCATACAACATAGCTGGTCTCACTACTGTTTTGTAAACTTTCCCCTTCACTCTTGCTGATATTCTTCAGTCACAAATCACTCCTGCCACCTTTCTCCACCCACTCCACCCTGCCTGCACTCTCTTCTTCACCTCTCTACCACACTCTCCATTACTTTGAACAGTTGACCCCAAATATTTAAACTCATCTACTTTCACCACTTCTACTCCTTGTAACTGTACTATTCCACTGGGCTCCCTCTCATTCACACACATGTACTCAGTCTTACCCAAATCATGTCCAGTCAATTTAATTGACCCCAGGTGGACTCCAGTTAAGCTGTAGAAACATCTTAAGGATGATCAGTGGAAACAGGATGCACCTGAGCTCAATTTTGAGCTTCATGGCAAAGATTGTGAATACATATGTACATGTGATATTTTACACACACACATACATACATACATATATATATATATATATATATATATATATATATATATATATATATATATATATATATATATATATATATACAAATCAAAAGGAAAAAAAAACTTTTTTCACATTGCCATTATAGGGTATTCTGTGTAGAACTTTTTGGCAAAAACATTAATTTACCCATTGTGGAATCAGGCTGTGACATAACAAAATGTGAGAAAAGTGAAGCGCTGTGAATACTTTCTGGATGCACGGTAGTTTGGAGGGTCACTTATAAGGCTCACACTGGACATAGTGTGTCACTGCTGAGTTTAATGAATCTCTGTTGTTTGCTGCCGTCTCCACATACTGATGGCTGAGTCCGAGGATTAAAAACTTGGGTCTCAGTCTTGATTCAGGACTCTCACAAACCAAGATGATGTGATTCCTCACTCGGCTCCTTGAGGACACCAACCAGGACATCGGATGTCCAGATTTCAGATCTCTGACTTGAGTTCACATTTACAGATGTCCACTATTCTTACTGTTTTTCTTTTCACAGATATTGACGAGTGCCGTCTTAACAACGGAGGGTGTGACCATGTGTGCCGAAACACAGTGGGCAGCTTTGAGTGTAGCTGCAAAAAAGGCTACAAGCTGCTGACCAATGAGAGAACATGTCAAGGTACGTTAGTGACCGGCCACCTTTTAGCATCCATCTTTCAGGTGTTTTGGGTCCAAGGCTCTACCCAGGAATTTGGAGTATGACGCGGTTGTACCGCTGGGGAGGTGTGAAGCACCCAGTGCGGCAATCTTTTAAAATAAATGTATTTATTCTTGTCACCTGACTTTTCTGCTCAGTGTTTTGAGGCTTAATCTCATAGTACAGTCTCTGTACTAGCATGAACTTTTTTTTTGTGTCAAAGGAAAATCAACCGTGAGATGTAGACAGTCCATGAGATTTCACCAAATAATGGCACCAGGTAAAAGTGATGGCCTGAGGCTTGAAACCAGTGAATTTTGATGAAGTTAAGAAAAAAATCTTGGAATTTGGAAATCGATATGATGGCGCAGCACCATTACTCCATATCCACGTGTACTAAAACACTCTCATATACATCTACAACACATTTTGTCATAGGGCAGCATAGAGTTAAATACATTAATTCGGAATGACAATAAACTAAAATAACCTCATGGGGTCACAAAAACATTCTTCCAGCTGGCAGAGAAGTCGAACCAGATCTCTCAGGCTTGCTTGTCTCTTATATGATATGGTGGCCGCTGCTCGGCGGGAGCTGGGGAACTTTCTTTAGAACAAATAGAGTACGGCCTAACACAGGTGTTGAGAATTAAAGTTCCGACTCCAAAACCTCTTTCGCGTCTTGGATGAATTGAGCCTCTGCAGAAACATCTTGTGAAAAAAGACAGGCGGCACTGAAATCAGCCTCCCTACGGGTAGAAAAACAGATGACGTGCCATTTTTTATTCTTTCTTTATGATGTGGTCAATCATTAGCCAGTCTGGTACAGATCAGTGTCATGCAATGGGTTTGGAATTGCTGCACTGAATAACAGACAGTACACAAACTCGTATGCGGTCAGTGAAAATGTACCCTCTGTCTCTGTCTGCTTTGCATCATCCTATTTGTCACTTCACATCTATTTTTGCCGGATGCCTTTCTCTCATTATTTGGAGCCAAACAATGAAAAGTTTATTTTGCCTAAATAACAGATAAATGAGAAAATGTGGCCCGTGCATGTTGGAATGTAAATCACAGCTTATTTGCAGTGGCATAGAGCCTTTACCAACTCAGCCGTGTGCTGTTTGGGTGCACGGGTGCAACTTTAGAACAGTGTTGTCCTTGTTTGGTGCTGTATGTTTTGTCTGCACAGACGACTTTTGATAAAGCTCACCTGCTGTTGAGTGAGGAGTTTGCAGGCTCCCACTCAGCTCTGCATACTGACTCATCTGTCTGCACAGTATCCTCGCCTCTCAACGCTGTGATTTTACATGCGAGGACCCTTTGTCACTGGACAAATTAAATAAAAGCAAATGTGTTTTAAAATAAACAATTGCTTGTTCTGAATCTGCAGTCCAAGATGCACATCTGTGATTAAGCATCTTTCACACGATTGAGACTTTAAGGAGCCCATCTTGATTATCTATAGTGCACAGTTGAAGAGCATTTGGGGCATTTCCATCTCCAATTTGCAGTGTATAATGCATGCTATCTGAGTGCGTAATCAGGCGCACTATGCAGAGGGTTTGGATTATTTGCTTAATTAGTCAGAGGTGTGTTTTTCATTTAACAGGAAATTTTTCTGTCAGTGCCAACTGTCATCCTATTTCAGAGCTGGGTTGCACATAGAGCCTGGTGAACTGGTATTCAAAAAGTGGACTCAAGTGCGGTATTGTATCACTTCCTGTTCCGGAGCACAGCGGTGTTTTGCTGTATCTGTTAGCTGTTTAATCTGCGCAGTTAGATTGATCTAGTTAAATAGATAAGGATTTGTTTCACAGTGTAATCTTCACGTACCTTAACTAAAGCACTCCCTCTGCTGAATCACCTCTAAATTATTTACACATTATTCACTTTGTGTGTTTTTAGGAATCCGCTAGCTTAGCGCAGCTACTAGCTCTTAGCCGGTTTAGCATGGCGGCTTCTCCTGTCTCTCCTGCACTTTTCTGCTCTGGGTGTGAAATGTTTACTTACTCCTCGGCCTCCTTTAGCAGTAATTGTACTTGTAATAAGTGTAGCTTATTCGTAGTTTTGGAGGCCAGGCTGGGCGAATTGGAGACTCGGCTCCGCATCGTGGAAAATTCTACAGCTAGCCAGGCCCCTGTAGTCGGTGCGGACCAAGGTAGTTTAGCCGCCGTTAGTTCCCTTCCAGCAGATCCCGAGCAGCCGGGAAAGCAGGCCGACTGGGTGACTGTGAGGAAGAAGCATAGTTCTAAACAGAAGCCCCGTGTACACCGCCAACCCGTTCACATTTCTAACCGTTTTTCCCCACTCGGCGACACACCCACCGAGGATCAAACTCTGGTTATTAGCGACTCTGTTTTGAGAAATGTGAAGTTAGTGACACCAGCAACCATAGTCAATTGTCTTCCGGGGGCCAGAGCAGGTGACATTGAAGGAAATTTGAAACTGCTGGCTAAGGCTAAGCGTAAATTTGGTAAGATTGTAATTCACGTCGGCAGTAATGACACCCGGTTACGCCAATCGGAGGTCACTAAAATTAACATTGAATCGGTATGTAACTTTGCAAAAACAATGTCTGACTCTGTAGTTTATTCTTGGGCCCCTCCCCAATCGGACCGGGAGTGACATGTTTAGCCGCAGGTTCTCCTTGAATTGCTGGCTGTCTGAGTGGTGTCCAAAAAATGAGGTGGGCTTCATAGATAATTGGCAAAGCTTCTGGGGAAAACCTGGTCTTGTTAGGAGAGACGGCATCCATCCCACTTTGGATGGAGCAGCTCTCATTTCTAGAAATCTGGACAATTTTCTTAAATCCTCCAAACCGTGACTATCCAGGATTGGGACCAGGAAGCAGAGTTGTAGTCTTACACACCTCTCTGCAGCTTCTCTCCCCCTGCCATCCCCTCATTACCCCATCCCCGTAGAGACGGTGCCTGCTCCCAGACCACCAATAACCAGTAAAAATCTATTTAAGCATAAAAATTCAAAAAGAAAAAATAATATAGCACCTTCAACTGCACCACAGACTAAAACAGTTAAATGTGGTCTATTAAACATTAGGTCTCTCTCTTCTAAGTCCCTGTTAGTAAATGATATAATAATTGATCAACATATTGATTTATTCTGCATTACAGAAACCTGGTTACAGCAGGATGAATATGTTAGTTTAAATGAGTCAACACCCCCGAGTCACACTACCTGCCAGAACGCTCGTAGCACGGGCCGGGGCGGAGGATTAGCAGCAATCTTCCATTCCAGCTTATTAATTAATCAGAAACCCAGACAGAGCTTTAATTCATTTGAAAGCTTGACTCTTAGTCTTGTCCATCCAAATTGGAAGTCCCAAAAACCAGTTTTATTTGTTATTATCTATCGTCCACCTGGTCGTTACTGTGAGTTTCTCTGTGAATTTTCAGACCTTTTGTCTGACTTAGTGCTTAGCTCAGATAAGAAAATTATAGTGGGCGATTAACATCCACACAGATGCTGAGAATGACAGCCTCAACACTGCATTTAATCTATTATTAGACTCAATTGGCTTTGCTCAAAATGTAAATGAGTCCACCCACCACTTTAATCATATCTTAGATCTTGTTCTGACTTATGGTATGGAAATTGAAGACTTAACAGTATTCCCTGAAAACTCCCTTCTGTCTGATCATTTCTTAATAACATTTACATTTACTCTGCTGGACTACCCAGCACTGGGGAATAAGTTTCATTACACTAGAAGTCTTTCAGAAAGCGCTGTAACTAGGTTTAAGGATATGATTCCTTCTTTATGTTCTCTAATGCCATATACCAACACAGTGCAGAGTAGCTACCTAAACTCTGTAAGTGAGATAGAGTATCTCGTCAATAGTTTTACATCCTCATTAAAGACAACTTTGGATGCTGTAGCTCCTCTGAAAAAGAGAGCTTTAAATCAGAAGTGCCTGACTCTGTGGTATAACTCACAAACTCGCAGCTTAAAGCAGATAACCCATAAGTTGGAGAGGAAATGGTGTCTCACTAATTTAGAAGATCTTCACTTAGCCTGGAAAAAGAGTCTGTTGCTCTATAAAAAAGCCCTCCGTAAAGCTAGGACATCTTACTACTCATCACTAATTGAAGAAAATAAGAACAACCCCAGGTTTCTTTTCAATCAATCAATTCAATCAATCAATTTTTTTATATAGCGCCAAATCACAACAAACAGTTGCCCCAAGGCGCTTTATATTGTAAGGCAAGGCCATACAATAATTATGTAAAACCCCAACGGTCAAAACGACCCCCTGTGAGCAAGCACTTGGCTACAGTGGGAAGGAAAAACTCCCTTTTAACAGGAAGAAACCTCCAGCAGAACCAGGCCCAGGGAGGGGCAGTCCTCTGCTGGGACTGGTTGGGGCTGAGGGAGAGAACCAGGAAAAAGACATGCTGTGGAGGGGAGCAGAGATCGATCACTAATGATTAAATGCAGACTGGTGCATACAGAGCAAAAAGAGAAAGAAACAGTGCATCATGGGAACCCCCCAGCAGTCTACGTCTATAGCAGCATAACTAAGGGATGGTTCAGGGTCACCTGATCCAGCCCTAACTATAAGCTTTAGCAAAAAGGAAAGTTTTAAGCCTAATCTTAAAAGTAGAGAGGGTGTCTGTCTCCCTGATCTGAATTGGGAGCTGGTTCCACAGGAGAGGAGCCTGAAAGCTGAAGGCTCTGCCTCCCATTCTACTCTTACAAACCCTAGGAACTACAAGTAAGCCTGCAGTCTGAGAGCGAAGTGCTCTATTGGGGTGATATGGTACTACGAGGTCCCTAAGATAAGATGGGACCTGATTATTCAAAACCTTATAAGTAAGAAGAAGAATTTTAAATTCTATTCTAGAATTAACAGGACGCCAATGCAGAGAGGCCAATATGGGTGAGATATGCTCTCTCCTTCTAGTCCCCGTCAGTACTCTAGCTGCAGCATTTTGAATTAACTGAAGGCTTTTTAGGGAACTTTTAGGACAACCTGATAATAATGATTTACAATAGTCCAGCCTAGAGGAAATAAATGCATGAATTAGTTTTTCAGCATCACTCTGAGACAAGACCTTTCTGATTTTAGAGATATTGCGTAAATGCAAAAAAGCAGTCCTACATATTTGTTTAATATGCGCTTTGAATCAATCAACTCAACTTTTTTCTTGTATAGCGCCAAATCACAACAAACAGTTGCCCCAAGGCGCTCCACATTGCAAGGCAAGGCCATACAATAATTATGAAACACAGTCTACGTCTAAAGCAACATAACCAAGGGATGGTCCAGGGTCACCCGATCCAGCCCTAACTATAAGCCTTAGCGAAAAGGAAAGTTTTAAGCCTAATCTTAAAAGTAGAGAGGGTATCTGTCTCCCTGATCTGAATTGGGAGCTGGTTCCACAGGAGAGGAGCCTGAAAGCTGAAGGCTCTGCCTCCCATTCTACTCTTACAAACCCTAGGAACTACAAGTAAGCCCGCAGTCTGAGAGCGAAGCGCTCTAATGGGGTAATATGGTACTATGAGGTCCCTAAGATAAGATGGGACCTGATTATTCAAAACCTTATAAGTAAGAAGAAGAATTTTAAATTCTATTCTAGCATTAACAGGAAGCCAATGAAGGGAGGCCAACACGGGTGAGATATGCTCTCTCCTGCTAGTCCCCGTCAGTACTCTAGCTGCAGCATTCTGAACCAACTGAAGGCTTTTTAGGGAACTTTTAGGACAACCTGATAATAATGAATTACAATAGTCCAGCCTAGAGGAAACAAATGCATGAATTAGTTTTTCAGCATCACTCTGAGACAAGACCTTTCTGATTTTAGAGATATTGCGTAAATGCAAAAAGGCAGTCCTACATATTTGTTTAATATGCGCTTTGAATGACATATCCTGATCAAAAATAACTCCAAGATTTCTCACAGTATTACTAGAGATCAGGGAAATGCCATCCAGAGTAACGATCTGGTTAGACACCATGCTTCTAAGATTTGTGGGGCCAAGTACAATAACTTCAGTTTTATCTGAGTTTAAAAGCAGGAAATTAGAGGTCATCCATGTCTTTATGTCTGTAAGACAATCCTGCAGTTTAGCTAATTGGTGCGTATCCTCTGGCTTCATGGATAGATAAAGCTGGGTATCATCTGCGTAACAATGAAAATTTAAGCAATACCGTCTAATAATACTGCCCAAGGGAAGCATGTATAAAGTGAATAAAATTGGTCCTAGCACAGAACCTTGTGGAACTCCATAATTAACTTTAGTCTGTGAAGAAGATTCCCCATTTACATGAACAAACTGTAATCTATTAGACAAATATGATTCAAACCACCGCAGCGCAATGCCTTTAATACCTATGACATGCTCTAATCTCTGTAATAAAATTTTATGGTCAACAGTATCAAAAGCAGCACTGAGGTCCAACAGAACAAGCACAGAGATAAGTCCACTGTCCGAAGCCATAAGAAGATCATTTGTAACCTTCACTAATGCTGTTTCTGTACTATGATGAATTCTAAAACCTGACTGAAACTCTTCAAATAGACCATTCCTCTGCAGGTGATCAGTTAGCTGTTTTACAACTACCCTCTCAAGAATCTTTGAGAGAAAAGGAAGGTTGGAGATTGGCCTATAATTAGCTAAGATAGCTGGGTCAAGTGATGGCTTTTTAAGTAATGGTTTAATTACTGCCACCTTAAAGGCCTGTGGTACATAACCAACTAACAAAGATAGATTGATCATATTTAAGATTGAAGCATTAAATAATGGTAGGACTTCCTTGAGCAGCCTGGCAGGAATGGGGTCTAATAAGCATGTTGATGGTTTGGATGAAGTAACTAATGAAAATAACTCAGACAGAACAATCGGAGAGAAAGAGTCTAACCAAATACCGGCATCACTGAAAGCAGCCAAAGATAACGATACATCTTTGGGATGGTTATGAGTAATTTTTTCTCTAATAGTCAAAATTTTGTTAGCAAAGAAAGTCATGAAGTCATTACTAGTTAAAGTTAATGGAATACTCAGCTCAATAGAGCTCTGACTCTTTGTCAGCCTGGCTACAGTGCTGAAAAGAAACCTGGGGTTGTTCTTATTTTCTTCAATTAGTGATGAGTAGAAAGATGTCCTAGCTTCACGAAGGGCTTTCTTATAGAGCAACAAACTCTTTTTCCAGGCTAAGTGAAGATCTTCTAAATTAGTGAGACGCCATTTCCTCTCCAACTTACGGGTTATCTGCTTTAAGCTACGAGTTTGTGAGTTATACCACGGAGTCAGACACTTCTGATTTAAAGCTCTCCTTTTCAGAGGAGCTACAGCATCCAAAGTTGTCTTCAATGAGGATGTAAAACTATTGAGAAGATACTCTAACTCCCTTACAGAGTTTAGGTAGCTACTCTGCTCTGTGTTGAGCAAAGCCGATAGAGTCTAATAATAGATTAAATGCAGTGTTGAGGCTGTCATTCTCAGCATCTGTGTGGATGTTAAAATCGCCCACTATAATTATCTTATCTGAGCTAAGCACTAAGTCAGACAAAAGGTCTGAAAATTCACAGAGAAACTCACAGTAACGACCAGGTGGACGATAGATAATAACAAATAAAACTGGTTTTTGGGACTTCCAATTTGGATGGACAAGACTAAGATGCAAGCTTTCAAATGAATTAAAGCTCTGTCTAGGTTTTTGATTAATTAATAAGCTGGAATGGAAGATTGCTGCTAATCCTCCGCCCCGGCCCGTGCTACGAGCATTCTGACAGTTAGTGTGACTCGGGGGTGTTGACTCATTTAAACTAACATATTCATCCTGCTGTAACCAGGTTTCTGTTAGGCAGAATAAATCAATACGTTGATCAATTATTATATCATTTACCAACAGGGACTTAGAAGAAAGAGACCTAATGTTTAATAGACCACATTTAACTGTTTTAGTCTGTGGTGCAATTGAAGGTGCTATATTATTTTTTCTTTTTGAATTTTTATGCTTAAATAGATTTTTGCTAGTTATTGGTGGTCTGGGAGCAGGCACCGTCTCTACGGGTATGGGGTAATAGGGGGATGGCAGGGGGAGAGAAGCTGCAGAGAGGTGTATAAGACCACAGCTCTGCCTCCTGGTCCCAACGCTAGACAGTCACAGTTTGGAGGATCCCAAAAAATTGGCCAGATTTCTAGAAATGAGAGCTGCTCCCTCTAAAGTGGGATGGATGCCGTCTCTCCTAACAAGACCAGGTTTTCCCCAGAAGCTTTGCCAATTATCAATGAAGCCCACCTCATTTTTTGGACACCACTCAGACAGCCAGCAATTCAAGGAGAACATGCGGCTAAATATGTCACTCCCGGTCTGATTGGGGAGGGGCCCAGAGAAAACAACAGAGTCCGACATTGTTTTTGCAAAGTTACACACGATTCAATGTTAATTTTAGTGACCTCCGATTGGCGTAACCGAGTGTCATTACTGCCGACGTGAATTACAATCTTACCAAATTTACGCTTAGCCTTAGCCAGCAATTTCAAATGTCCTTCGATGTCGCCTGCTCTGGCCCCCGGAAGACAATTGACAATGGTTGCTGGTGTCGCTAACTTCACATTTCTCAAAACAGAGTCGCCAATAACCAGAGTTTGATCCTCGGCGAGTGTATCGTCGAGTGGGGAAAAACGGTTAGAGATGTGAACGGGTTGACGGTGTACACGGGGCTTCTGTTTAGGGCTACGCTTCCTCCTCACAGTCACCCAGTCAGCCTGCCTTCCCGACTGCACGGGGTCTGCCAGGGGGGAACTAACGGCGGCTAAGCTACCTTGGTCCGCACCGACTACAGGGGCCTGGCTAGCTGTAGAATTTTCCACGGTGCGGAGCCGAGCCTCCAATTCGCCCAGCCTGGCCTCCAAAGCTACGAATAAGCTGCACTTATTACATGTACCGTTACTGCTAAAAGAGGCCGAGGAATAACTAAACATTTCACACCCAGAGCAGAAAAGTACGGGAGAGACAGGAGAAGCCGCCATGCTAAAACGGCTAAGAGCTAGTAGCTACGCTAAGCTAGCGGATTCCCAAACAGGGAATCCGACACTAGACAGGCTGTGGAGCAGCACAGGTAACGCACGACAACAGTGCTAAAATAAAATAAAAATCCACTAGACAGGCTGTGGAGCAGCACAGGTAACGCACAACAACAGTGCTAAAAAATAAAATAAAATAAAAATAAAAATCCACTGGACAGGCTGTGGAGCAGCACAGGCAACGCACGACAACAGTGCTAAAACAAAATAAAAATCCACTAGACAGGCTGTGGAGCAGCACAGGTAACGCACGACAACAGTGCTAAAATAAAATAAAAATCCACTAGACAGGCTGTGGAGCAGCACAGGTAACGCACAACAACAGTGCTAAAAAATAAAATAAAATAAAAATAAAAATCCACTGGACAGGCTGTGGAGCAGCACAGGTAACGCACAACAACAGTGCTAAAAAATAAAATAAAATAAAAATAAAAATCCACTGGACAGGCTGTGGAGCAGCACAGGCAACGCACGACAACAGTGCTAAAACAAAATAAAAATCCACTAGACAGGCTGTGGAGCAGCACAGGTAACGCACGACAACAGTGCTAAAACAAAATAGAAATCCACTAGACAGGCTGTGGAGCAGCACAGGTAACGCACAACAACAGTGCTAAAACAAAATAAAAATCCACTAGACAGGCTGTGGAGCAGCACAGGTAACGCACGACAACAGTGCTAAAACAAAATAAAAATCCACTAGACAGGCTGTGGAGCAGCACAGGTAACGCACGACAACAGTGCTAAAACAAAATAAAAATCCACTAGACAGGCTGTGGAGCAGCACAGGTAACGCACGACAACAGTGCTAAAACAAAATAAAAATCCACTAGACAGGCTGTGGAGCAGCACAGGTAACGCACGACAACAGTGCTAAAACAAAATAAAAATCCACTGGACAGGCTGTGGAGCAGCACAGGTAACACACGACAACAGTGCTAAAACAAAATAAAAATCCACTAGACAGGCTGTGGAGCAGCACAGGTAACGCACGACAACAGCGCTAAAACAAAATAAAAATCCACTAGACAGGCTGTGGAGCAGCACAGGTAACGCACAACAACAGTGCTAAAAAATAAAATAAAATAAAAATAAAAATCCACTGGACAGGCTGTGGAGCAGCACAGGCAACGCACGACAACAGTGCTAAAACAAAATAAAAATCCACTAGACAGGCTGTGGAGCAGCACAGGTAACGCACGACAACAGCGCTAAATAAAAATCCACTGGACAGGCTGTGGAGCAGCACAGGTAACGCACGACAACAGCGCCCAAAAAAATAAAATCAAAATCAAAATCCACTGGACAGGCTGTGGAGCAGCACAGGTAACGCACGACAACAGTGGTAAAAAATAAAATAAAAATCCACTGGACAGGCTGTGGAGCAGCACAGGTAACGCACGACAACAGTGCTAAAAAATAAAATAAAAATCCACTGGACAGGCTGTGGAGCAGCACAGGTAACGCACGACAACAGTGGTAAAAAATAAAATAAAAATCCACTGGACAGGCTGTGGAGCAGCACAGGTAACGCACGACAACAGTGCTAAAAAATAAAATAAAAATCCACTGGACAGGCTGCGGAGCAGCACAGGTAACACACGACAACAGTGGTAAAAAATAAAATAAAAATCCACTAGACAGGCTGTGGAGCAGCACAGGTAACACACGACAACAGTGCCAAAAAAAATAAAATCAAAATCCACTGGACAGGCTGTGGAGCAGCACAGGCAACGCACGACAACAGTGCTAAAACAAAATAAAAATCCACTAGACAGGCTGTGGAGCAGCACAGGTAACGCACGACAACAGTGCTAAAATAAAATAAAAATCCACTAGACAGGCTGTGGAGCAGCACAGGTAACGCACAACAACAGTGCTAAAAATAAAATAAATAAAAATAAAATCCACTGGACAGGCTGTGGAGCAGCACAGGCAACGCACGACAACAGTGCTAAAACAAATAAAAATCCACTAGACAGGCTGTGGAGCAGCACAGGTAACGCACGACAACAGCGCCCAAAAAAATAAAATAAAAATAAAAATCCACTGGACAGGCTGTGGAGCAGCACAGGTAACGCACGACAACAGTGCTAAAAAAAAAAAAATAAATAAATAAAAAATAAAAATAAAATAATAAAATAAAAATCCACTGGACAGGCTGCGGAGCAGCACAGGTAACACACGACAACAGTGGTAAAAAATAAAATAAAAATCCACTGAACAGGCTGTGGAGCAGCACAGGTAACACACGACAACAGTGCCAAAACACAAAACAAAAATCCACTGAACAGGCTGTGGAGCAGCACAGGTAACACACGACAACAGTGGTAAAAAATAAAATAAAAATCCACTGGACAGGCTGTGGAACAGCACAGGTAACGCACGACAACAGTGCTAAAAAATAAAATAAAAATCCACTGAACAGGCTGTGGAGCAGCACAGGTAACACACGACAACAGTGGTAAAAAATAAAATAAAAATCCACTGGACAGGCTGTGGAGCAGCACAGGCAACGCACGACAACAGTGCTAAAAATAAAATAAAAATCCACTGGACAGGCTGTGGAGCAGCACAGGTAACAGACGACAACAGTGCTAAAAATAAAATAAAAATCCACTGGACAGGCTGTGGAGCAGCACAGGCAACGCACGACAACAGCGCCAAAAAATAAAATAAAAA
Source organism: Thalassophryne amazonica (assembly GCF_902500255.1). NCBI lineage: Eukaryota > Metazoa > Chordata > Actinopteri > Batrachoidiformes > Batrachoididae > Thalassophryne > Thalassophryne amazonica. The sequence continues at coordinate 96,123,741 of NC_047108.1, read as the reverse complement.
TCCACTGGACAGGCTGTGGAGCAGCACAGGTAACACACGACAACAGTGGTAAAAAATAAAATAAAAATCCACTGGACAGGCTGTGGAGCAGCACAGGCAACGCACGACAACAGTGCTAAAAATAAAATAAAAATCCACTGGACAGGCTGTGGAGCAGCACAGGTAACGCACGACAACAGTGCTAAAATAAAATAAAAATCCACTAGGCAGGCTGTGGAGCAGCACGACAACAGTGCTAAAAATAAATAAAAATAAAAACGAAAGCGTTAGCAAGCTAGTTAGCTTGCCAACGCTGATGAAGGTTAGCTGATAAAAGAGCTCCGTCGCGATGCTTCGACCGTTAGAGGTCTTCTTTAGGCGTTGGAGCACGGTGAAAAAGTTAAAAAAAGTAAAAAAGTCTTGAAAAAGACTGTTAATTCAAAGAACTCAAACAGCTCAGTTCAAACAGCTAACAGATACAGCAGAACACCGCTGTGCTCCGGAACCCATATGAATGACATATCCTGATCAAAAATGACTCCAAGATTTCTCACAGTATTACTAGAGGTCAGGGTAATGCCATCCACAGTAAGGATCTGGTTAGACACCATGTTTCTAAGATTTGTGGGGCCAAGTACAATAACGTCAGTTTTATCTGAGTTTAAAAGCAGGAAATTAGAGGTCATCCATGTCTTTATGTCTGTAAGACAATCCTGCAGTTTAGCTAATTGGTGTGTGTCCTCTGGCTTCATGGATAGATAAAGCTGGGTATCATCTGCGTAACAATGAAAATTTAAGCAATACCGTCTAATAATACTGCCTAAGGGAAGCATGTATAAAGTGAATAAAATTGGTCCTAGCACAGAACCTTGTGGAACTCCATAATTAACTTTAGTCTGTGAAGAAGATTCCCCATTTACATGAACAAATTGTAATCTATTAGACAAATATGATTCAAACCACCGCAGCGCAGTGCCTTTAATACCTATGGCATGCTCTAATCTCTGTAATAAAATTTTATGGTCAACAGTATCAAAAGCAGCACTGAGGTCTAACAGAACAAGCACAGAGATGAGTCCACTGTCCGAGGCCATAAGAAGATCATTTGTAACCTTCACTAATGCTGTTTCTGTACTATGATGAATTCTAAAACCTGACTGAAACTCTTCAAATAGACCATTCCTCTGCAGATGATCAGTTAGCTGTTTTACAACTACCCTTTCAAGAATTTTTGAGAGAAAAGGAAGGTTGGAGATTGGCCTATAATTAGCTAAGATAGCTGGGTCAAGTGATGGCTTTTTAAGTAATGGTTTAATTACTGCCACCTTAAAAGCCTGTGGTACATAGCCAACTAACAAAGATAGATTGATCATATTTAAGATCGAAGCATTAAATAATGGTAGGGCTTCCTTGAGCAGCCTGGTAGGAATGGGGTCTAATAAACATGTTGATGGTTTGGATGAAGTAACTAATGTCATTCAATGTGCATATTAAACAAATATGTAGGACTGCTTTTTTGCATTTGCACAATATCTCTAAAATTAGAAAGGTCTTGTCTCAGAGTGATGCTGAAAAACTAATTCATGCATTTATTTCCTCTAGGCTGGACTATTGTAATTCATTATTATCAGGTTGTCCTAAAAGTTCCCTGAAAAGCCTTCAGTTAATTCAAAATGCTGCAGCTAGAGTACTGACAGGGACTAGAAGGAGAGAGCATATCTCACCCATATTGGCCTCTCTTCATTGGCTTCCTGTTAATTCTAGAATAGAATTTAAAATTCTTCTTCTTACTTATAAGGTTTTGAATAATCAGGTCCCATCTTATCTTAGGGACCTCATAGTACCATATCACCCCAATAGAGCGCTTCGCTCTCAGACTGCAGGCTTACTTGTAGTTCCTAGGGTTTGTAAGAGTAGAATGGGAGGCAGAGCCTTCAGCTTTTAGGCTCCTCTCCTGTGGAACCAGCTCCCAATTCAGATCAGGGAGACAGACACCCTCTCTACTTTTAAGATTAGGCTAAAAACTTTCCTTTTTGGCAGCAACTTTGTAATTCGGACTTTGCCAAGGGCACCTTAGTGAAATTCATGTCTCAATGAATTGAACCCAGGATGCTCTTGTCATAAGCCCATCTTTTAACCTCCAGCCCATCCCCTCCCAGTCATAGTAAGTCATCATTTTTTTAAATTTATTTATTTAATTTGTTTTTGAACAAAGAAAAGAACAGAACAGGCCCAGACGGAACGGAAAGAAACAGTGCACACATCACTACCCAAAAACCGAAAAGGCAAAACAAGATGCATTATCAAAATTGCTGTTTGTAACATGCAAGGTGCCATTTACGCAGTGTCCCACAGTGGATGAGGAGATGGCAGCAAACCGAATGGAAGAGTTTGTTGTAGAAAGTATCAAATTTTCCGTCTGTATAACAGATATCATGTCCATAATCCACCTTTTTAAATGATGAAGGAGTTTGTGATTTCCACTCATAGAAAATGAGCCATTTGGCAACTTTCATGCCTAACCTGAGAGACAACTGTGTAGCTTTAGGGAGACTCATAGAGGCTTTTGAGCAGCCAAGAATTGCCAGTTCACCATCAGGGGAGATGGAGTGCGTATAGGCCTTTGAGTACCAATCAAATATCTTGGACCAGAATCCTGTCAGAAGAGGGCAAGACCATAACGCACAAAACAACGTACTCTGAGGCTTTACATCTGTCACACAAAGGGGAAACAGCAGAGTAAATTTTTTGCAGCCTGACCTTTGAATAATGAAGACAGTGGACCACTTTAAATTGAATCAAATGGTGTCTGCTGTTAATAGAACAGGACTGTTCTCCCATACTTCATCAGATATGTTGATTCCCAGCTCTTTAGGCCAGGTCTCTTTAATTTTAATACTGGATGGTGATTCACCTTCAGCAAAAATATTCACAAACTTTGACACTAGATGCCTAGAATCTGGGGAATTTTGGAGAATATTAAAAAAAAAACGTGCTCCCTTTTAGGAGTCTTAGGTATTGTAGATTGAATGTAATGCCTAACCTGGAGATAAGGAAAAAATGAGAATGTGACAGACTGTGATTCAAAAGATGCAAATTGTTCATGTATGTGTTATTCATCCATTTTGATTGACGAATTGTATATGAAGGTAAGCAATACCACTCTTGGTTTATTTTAATTTTCTAAATTAAATGAAGAATTTTATCACACTGCATTGTATTGTTCCTGAACTGTATCGTAGCCCGTGTATGTACATAAGCATTGCTTTATTAGTGGAAGTGGCACACACCTAGTGCACAAAATATTATTGTACCAGATATTACTTGCGGGTTAATTTTGCTTTTATAGATCCTTTGTGCTGTATTTTGGAACCGTTTATCAGTCTGTCCATCTTGGTTTCTTCTCTTCTATTATTTAATTGAACCCAGGTAATATCCTTTTGATGGTGGGTGGCGCTGCCTCAGATTCAGGAGGAGGTTCAGACTTGGTGGATGAGTGGAAGCTATTCCTGGAACGTCCTTTTGAATTTAGACAATTAGGCATCTAACAAATGTGTAGCATGTTTCAATTTCCACCCCAGCATGTGCTGTCTGGACTTGATGCAGGTTACTGCTGGCACTGAAAGAAACTTTGATGGTCATAAATTATGTCTTCCACATCCTGCCACTTGATGTATCAATTCTTACAGTCTTTGATATTGAGATATTTAACCATCTTATCAACCTGTTTATGATAGTGATGGAGGGGCTATTGAAAAATATAAGAATAATAAGAGCAAAGCAGCTGTTTCAGTGTGGAGTGAGACAAACAGGATCAGATGGACCTTAATATTATCTTGGTTCACATTCTGACATTTACAAGTGATGGAGTGATTTTTTTTTTTTTTAAAACACTCTCATGTAACTTCATAAATACGAGTACTTTTGTCCTTTCTGGGGCATGGTGCTATGGTCAGAAAGAAAAAAGGGAAAGAGCTTGACAGGTTATATGTGGCTAGAAAAAAGCAATCCGGGTTCTATCAGGGAAGAGCAGAATTTCTTCATACTCCTCCTGAGACTACTTGTTTCAAAAATACCTCAATTTCAGAGCCTGGAAATGGAAAACTGCTAAAGGTCGACCTCTATACCCAGCAACACACGGAACAAGTCTTCTTTTTAAAAGAAACTTTTTTCTTTGTGACCTGTTGCGATCCTGGGACAATACATGAGATGGGGGAAAAATAAAATAAAATGCTGTGATAGGAGCATAAAAGAGCCATGGCTTAGTTGTAATTTGTTGAACTGCTTTCTAACGTTTTGTTTTTTTGTCTGTACAGACATTGACGAATGCTCTTTCGATCGCGCCTGTGACCACTTTTGTGTCAACTCTGCTGGCAGTTTCCAGTGTCTCTGTCATAAAGGTTACGTGCTCTATGGCCTGGCACACTGTGGAGGTGAGCACCCCCCCGCCACCAACCGTCTCCTCTCTTAATGCACTTTCAATCTGCTATCCATCAGTCCTTCTGTGTATCCAACACCTCTGTGCTAACCACTCCTTAGTCACTCTTATCTTTGGCAGGAAGGACACAATCAGGCTGCAAATAGATTATTTTATCTTTTACTTAATTACAACTTTTACTGGCAGCTTAAATGGTACTCTTTGCACTCTACTGTGTATTTTTTAAGGGCAACATTCAAGGTTGTGTATTTTTTGGCCCTGTCACACCTTGATGATTTAGCCTGCGTATTCCTACGTATGAAAATACGCCAAATGCGCTGGCGTACGTCTAATAATTTATGGGTAAGTTTTGTATAAGTTAAGAGCACGTTGAAGCACGCTGATATACGTCGAGTTCTTCAAAAAAGAAATTTGGGCATGCAAAATATTTTCAACACATGCCAGTGTATGGCTCATACGTCCCGCATACACGAGCCGTAAGTTATGTGATTGTTGACACGCATTGTCATTTACTCATAAGCAGAAATATGTCCATTGATACTGTCCATTGACACTGTCCATTGACAACTGAAAGCTGCAGTCATCATGCGAACAGTTCAGACTGTTTCAAATATTAAAATCATTCACACATGGAGTAGATATAAAGTCTTAATCTTACCTGTTTGTTTCAGTCTGATTCATCATCACATCATGACAAAAACGTATCCACATAAAGCGTCCTGATTTTGAAAAACAACATCTGAAAATACTTTAGTTCCTTGTCGTCAGTGGTGAGCACAGCAAACTGAAAAATTAGCTTTGATATCTATTAATCCGCTAACTGAAAAGTTAGCTTTTATAATGCTAAACTGATAAAAAATTAAATGGAATTTACCACTAACAGCTAAGTTTTAGTATTGACTCGGCCACATTGGATTACAATGTCAGCCACTGATAAGATAGCAGGGGCTGCTGGGTAAACCCCCAGGGTAACAAACACAAAAGGTATACATGAAAAATTAATGAATAAATAAAAAATAAAATGCCAAACACTTTCATCATCTTTATCAAAAGCAGTAAATTGCAGTATTAGAAGTCACAGTTTATCTCTATATTATATATTTATAAACCATTAACGTAGCCGCGTTCACAAACACAAAACAAATTCATAAAAAATAAAAATAAAATCCCAAACACAGTCATCATCTTTATAAAAAACAGTAAATTGCAATATTAATATTCACAGTTTATCTCTGTATTATATTTATAAACACAGTTCACTTGTGTTTCGTTCAACGCGACTGGTAAAATCTACACCTCATCCATCGTGTTGAGCTTCCACACCAAAGAAAACCCATGTAAGTTTTGGCTTTACATAAAAATACAGCAATAAGTGTCTTTTCACTTTAAAAAAGTAAAGATTTGCATGTACACGCCATCTTTAAACCAGACACACTAACTGACTATTCATGCTACGGGAGCTCATCTCGACAGAACAGACTGTTGCAGACACACAACAGACAGGAACTAACATGTATGATTTTAGAGTTTACAAGTGCTTTTGACCATTAAACTTTACTCACTTTACCAGTAAAAAAATGTTAATGGACTGAAAGTTAGTGGAACTAAATTTAGTGGAAGCTAATTGGTCCACTGATGGTTTTCAAAGTTAGCTGAAAAGCTAACTACACTAACGAAAATTAACGATTAGCGGATTAGCGGAACTGTGCCCACCACTCCTTGTTGTGGCTAAAGGAATGTAGTGTTTTAAAACAAGTCCCTTTGTGTTTGTCTGTGCCCGGTGCATTTCTCAGCCTGAACCAGAGAAAGCCAGCTATTTGTGCCACAAGACAATTAAGTTATTTTTAAATTTACAGCAGTCACGGCACCTCATTCGTTCCCGTCAGTGTTTACCCAACATCAGTCGACACTTCAGCATTCTGCATGTGATGAATATAAATCCCATGATCGACGAAGGCAAAAGTAAATTTAAATAAATTTAAAAAAATGTTAAATTACTCTGTTTGGCCTCCATGTGGAGGGGGCATGTCAACATCTACATGCCCCGCCTGCCAAACAAAAGGGTTCTGCTGGTGGTTGAAACGCAAGCCAAGCCACTCCGTCCCATACTTGGTGGAAACGGGACTGTTAGCATACGCTAGCTAAATCATTAAGGTGTCACAGGCCTATTAGTGGTTGAATTTTTAATGCTTTGCATTGGTTCAATCATTTTCCAAAGCATGGTGGAAGGCTTTTGGTTTGATTTCTTACCTTTCGGGTTGTAATTATTTCAGTACAGTGTCAGAATCAGTCAGTTAGTGCACCTGAAACTTGCTTTCTAAGTAATTTCATCAAAGTCTGTAATAGTTCTCAAAATTGTGTTGTCATGTTGTAATCCTGTGTGTAGAGTTACTTTTTTGAGTTCTTGTTCATTGTTGATGTAAGCAGCTCCAAAAGGAAAGCCAGTTCTCGCTGTTAAATTTGATCCACCATCCTAAATTATTTTAAAAACAAAGGTTTTTAAAATAATTTGGTGTTTGGTATCATTACCTGCATAGGAGTGATTAGTGATTGTTACTAGAGATGGAACAATACCACCTTTTCATGTCCGATACAATAGGTCCCTTTCCATTCTGTGCATATTTACCCAGGATTCTTAGCTCACTGCCATGTCACATGACAGAGAACATAAACATAGAGTGAGCGCCGGCAAGCTGTGAAATGGCAGTTAGCGCTGAGGTGAGACTGCTTAATTCATGCTTGGTGTTTGGGTTCACAAACTGTCTCAATGTAGACAAGAGGTCCCTAAAAAAAAAACTGACATTCTGAGAGTCACAACACGTCAAGGAAAAAGGACAGGGGAGCCTTCTAGGGAGTGATGCCGGCTGTGGTTATCTTGTATCAACAGAGCATATTTCAACCACAACCCAAACAAATGGCTTTTTTTTTTCTTTTTTTTTTGATAATTCTGAAATGAGTAAAGTAATGTATGAAGCAATGGTTGCAAACTCTTAAAACTGTCAATTTTAGCCATTTTACCATCTATTTACCATTGCATTTTAAAAAACCTGATTGTTGTTGATTTTTTTTGTTTTGTTTTGTTTTTTCTTATTTGCCCACCCGTGATCATCAGAAGCATTTGCACAAATTATTTAAGGTGTTCAAACAGCTTTATAGTGTGAACTTTAGCTCTATGGTTGATCTGGTGTTTTGGTGTTGCTATTTATGTGACCATCGAGACCAGCTTCTACCTCATAACGATCAATGCCCTCAGTTGCCTTAAGCTTCTCATTGTAAGGAGCAAATGTAGCTTCATCCAAAGAATCCTGATACCATGCATGGAGCATCCAAACAGAGGAGTTTACAGCGTTTTTAAAAGACATTTTGAACATTCCTACTTCGGCTTTATAGCGGCTGGCCCAACAAAATGGCATTGCATGTTGCATCATGGATAAAAAGATGAATGTAAAGGGGTCTACACAAGTAAAGGAACCTCCAGTATCTTCCCATACCAATCCAGTGCATTTTTCCTCATTTTAAACAATTAATCTGTTAATAAAAACATTTGTCTGGATGTACTTTGCTAACTTAGCCATCTAACAAAACATCAACTCAAACTGTGAAACAAAATATTCTGTTCCCCTGAAGGAAAATACATGACTCAGATATGCAATTGAAGGTAAGTAAGTAAGTCAGTCCCTTTGGCTGCTCCCTTTTTTCCACTCTGGGTCGCCACAACAGATCCGAGTGTCAGATGCCTTTCCTGACGCAACTCCATATTACATGGAGAACGAGCAGGGGTGCGTTTTGAACCTGGAACCTTCCTCACCGAAGTGTTTGTTTATTTATTTGTTTATTTTTTCATTATTTTAATTTCTGATATCTGATCCAGTATTGATGAGTAACATCTTATGATACAATACAAAATATCAGAGGAGCGCACCCCTAACGGTTCCATTGGCTTTATGCATTCAACTAATGCTAATACTTGTAGTGTTCAGGATACAGTACTGAACAGAGGTGGGACAAACTCACCATCAAGTCACTATCAAGCAGAGGTGGGACAAAGTCACTGTCAAGTCATTCTGAAGTCATTAATCGGCAAGTCTTGACCTGGGACTTGTGACTTGCCGATTCATGACTTGAGAACGACTTGACAATGACTTCTTCCCACCTCTGGTACTGAACAAAGTTATTGGCACACATAATTTTCAAACACTTAGTTCAGAATCTCCCCAGAATTAAATCCAATAGAATTAATTTCTCTGTCATTAGAATGTTTGTTTTGTAACAGCACCACCAAAAAAAAGCAACACACCGTTTATCGCCCAGTGAGTGAAGAACAAAGAGGACACCACTATTGAAAGACTCAAAAAGACGAGACAGATGTTTGCAAAAACCTTCATAGATACGCCACAGTCTTTCTAGGATCATGTTCTATAGACATATGAGTTCAAAGTAGAGCTGTTGGAAATGCAGCGCATCAGTTTGTTTAGCATGACAAAATTAAGAAACAGCATCTCCAGTAAAACATGGTGCAGGTTTGATCCTCTGCTATTAGGAGCTTTGACTGTATCAAAGAAATGATGTCAAAAAGATTAATGAGCCATTTTTCAGTGAAATGTGTTGGCTGGTGTGAGAACACCAACTTTGAGATGAAGGTTTTTGGTCATTCAGCAGGACAGTGATCTAAAGTGCACATCCAGCTGCACAAACGAATGGCTGAAAAGGAAAGGATGGACTGTTTTAAACTGCCATCAATAAGTCCTGAGATAAATTCCAGTGAAAACCTTTGCAGAGAGCCGATATCTGCCACTGCAACAAGGGCTTTGTTGAGACTGCCAGTAAAAAAAAAAAAACGAAACAAAAACAAACAAAAAACCCTGATTTATGTGCATATTCAGTTTGAAGCTAATCCCATGTTGCAAGTCTGAGCAGTCAAAAATGGCATGAAATCTTTTTATTTTTTCCCTAAAACCATTGTAAGCCTCATTTATAGGTGGGTTGAAAGACTAATAATTGTTTCCAGGGTACATTTTGTGTTTGTGTCATGTGGTGCAAAGTTTGGATTTTTTTTTTTTCGCTCAGTAACGATGAACATTTTTATTGAGTATTCTGAGAATTGATTCATTTACATTTATTACCGAACATATTCTCAATGAAATACTTAAGATTCAGTTGTGTGAATAATTTTGACCAGGACTATGTGCGATCATGTTACCCACACTTCTTTCTGACCAGTTAGCATGGTGTCTATGCACGTGTCTGATGTTTTGCATTTTAAGAGTTTGAATTATCACCTTAGCCACACTTTAGATCTTGTTCTGACATATGGCATAGAAATTGAAGACTTAACAGTATTCCCTGAAAACCCCTTTTTGTCTGATCATTTCTTAATAACATTTACATTTACTTTAATGGACTACCCAGCAGTGGGGAATAAGTTTCATTACAGTAGAAGTCTTTCTGAAAGCACTGTAACTACGTTTAAGGATATGATTCCTTCTTTGTTATGTTCTTCAATGCCATATACCAACACAGTGCAGAGTAGTAGCTACCTAAACTCTGTGAGTGAGATAGATTATCTCATCAATAGCTTTACATCCTCATTGAGCACAACTTTGGATGCTGTAGCTCCTCTGAAAAAGAGTGCCTTAAATCAGAAGTGCCTGACTCTGTGGTATAACCCACAAACTTGCAGCTTAAAGCAGATAACCCATAAGCTGGAGAGGAAATGGCATCTCACTAATTTAGAAGATTTTCATTGGAAAAAGAGTCTGTTGCTCTATAAAAAAGCCCTCCGTAAAGCTAGGACATCTTACTATTCATCACTAATTGAAGAAAATAAGAACAACCCCAGGTTTCTTTTCAGCACTGTAGCCAGGCTGACAAAGAGTCAGAGCTCTATTGAGCCGAGTATTCCTTTAACTTTAACTAACTAGTAATGACTTCATGACTTTCTTTGCAAATAAAATTTTAACTATTAGAGAAAAAATTATTCATAATCATCCCAAAGACATATCTTTATGTTTGACTGCTTTCAGTAATGCTGGTATTTGGTTAGAATCTTTCTCTCCGATTGTTCTGTCTGAATTACTTTCATTAGTCACTTCCTCCAAACCATCAACATGTCTATTAGACCCCATTCCTACCAGGCTGGTCAAGGAAGCCCTACCGTTAATTATTGCTTCAATCTTAAATATGTTCAATCTATCTTTATTAGTTGGCTATGTACCACAGGCTTTTAAGGTGGCAGTAATTAAAACCATTACTTAAAAAGCCATCACTTGACCCAGCTATCTTAGCTAATTATAGGCCAATCGCCAACCTTCCTTTTCTCTCAAAAACTCTTGAAAGGGTAGTTGTAAAACAGCTAACTGATCATCTGCAGAGGAATGGTCTATTTGAAGAGTTTCAGTCAGGTTTCAGAATTCATCATAGTACAGAAACAGCATTAGTGAAGGTTACAAATGATCTTCTTATGGCCTCAGACAGTGGACTCATCTCTGTGCTCGTCCTGTTCGACCTCAGTGCAGCTTTTGATACTGCTGACCATAAAATTTTATTACAGAGATTAGAGCATGCCATAGGTATTAAAGGCACTGCACTGCAGTGGTTTGAATCATATTTATCTAATAGATTACAATTTGTTCATGTAAATGGGGAGTCTTCTTCACAGACTAAGGTTAATTATGGAGTTCCACAAGGTTCTGTGCTAGGACTGATTTTATTCACTTTATACATGCTTCCCTTAGGCAGTATTATTAGAAAGCATTGCTTAAATTTTCATTGTTACACAGATGATACGCAGCTTTATCTATCCATGAAGCCAGAGGACACACACCAATTAGTTAAACTGCAGGAATGTCTTTCAAACATAAAGACATGGATGACCTCTAATTTCCTGCTTTTAAATTCAGATAAAACTGAAATTATTGTACTTGGCCCCACAAATCTTAGAAACATGGTGTCTAACCAGATCCTTACTCTGGATGGCATTACCCTGACCTCTAGTAATACTGTGAGAAATCTTGGAGTCATTTTTGATCAGGATATGTCCTTCAATGTGCATATTAAGCAAATATGTATCAAATCAAATCAATTTTATTTATATAGTGCCAAATCACAACAGTCGCCCCAAGGCACTTTATATTGTAAGGCAAAAGCCATACAATAATTACAGAAAAACCCCAACGGTCAAAACGACCCCCTATGAGCAAGCACTTGGCGACAGTGGGAAGGAAAACTCCCTTTTAACAGGAAGAAACCTCCAGCAGAACCAAGCTCAGGGAGGGGCAGTCTTCTGCTGAGACTGGTTGGGGCTGAGGGGAGAGAATCAGGAAAAAGACATGCTGTGGAAGAGAGCAGAGATCAATCACCAGTGATTAAAAGCAGAGTGGTGCATACAGAACAAAAAGAGGTGAATAAAAAGAAACACTGGGTGCATCATGGGAACCCCCCAGCAGTCTAAGTCTATAGCAGCATAACTAAGGGATGGTTCAGGGTCACCCGATCCAACCCTAACTATAAGCTTTTTCAAAAAGGAAAGTTTTAAGCCTAATCTTAAAAGTAGAGAGGGTGTCTGTCTCCCTCATCTGAATTGGGAGCTGGTTCCACAGGAGAGGAGCCTGAAAGCTGAAGGCTCTGCCTCCCATTCTACTCTTACAAACCCTAGGAACTACAAGTAAGTCTACAGTCTGAGAGCGAAGCGCTCTATTGGGGTGACATGGTACTATGAGGTCCCTAAGATAAGATGGGACCTGATTATTCAAAACCTTATAAGTAAGAAGAATAATTTTAAATTCTATTCTGGAATGAACAGGGAGCCAATGAAGAGAAGCCAATATGGGTGAAATATGCTCTCTCCTCCTAGTCCCTGTCAGCACTCTAGCTGCAGCATTTTGAATTAACTGAAGGCTTTTCAGAGAACTTTTAGGACAACCTGATAATAATGAATTACAATAGTCCAGCCTAGAAGAAATAAATGCATGAATTAGCTTTTCAGCATCACCCTGAGACAAGACCTTTCTAATTTTAGAGATATTGCGCAAATGCAAAAAAGCAGTCCTACATATTTGCTTAATATGCACATTGAATGACATATCCTGATCAAAAATGACTCCAAGATTTCTCACAGTATTACTGGAGGTCAGGGAAAGAAGAAAGAAAGGTCTTGTCTCAGAGTGATGCTGACAAGCTAATTCATGGGGGGTCATTTTGACCGTTGGGGTCTTTCTGTAATTATTGTATGGCTTTTGCCTTACAATATAAAGCGCCTTGGGGCGACTGTTTGTTGTGATTTGGCGCTATATAAATAAAATTGATTTGATTTGATTTGATTATACGTTTCAATTCCATTTCAATTTATTTATTTATATTTTATTTATTTATATTTATAGTATAATTTAGCTGAACCTACCAACAACCTTCACTGTAACCAGATTCCTCAGCATTACCATTAGCAATATAATGCACCTGATTAGCTTTGTACATATTTTTTGTCATCATTGTTCAAGTATTTGTTCTCTAGAAATTGTGCAAAATACTGAAAACTTGTAGTGTCAAGTTACACATTTGAATTAAGTTCTGAAGATTTAATGATTCTTATTGGGGGCCAAGCTCAAACATTTTTCCAGGTTTTATGGAATTATTAAACCCTGCTATAAAGCAAACAAATCCAAGAAGCAGAAGAAAAACCATAATCTGCTTTTTAAAGGTGGTAATATTTATGTGGATTACATAGCATGCACATGACATGCCATGTCACCCTAATAAATCACTCACCTTCCGCTTGCCCCCAATTGTCCTGGAGCCGCCCCTGCTTGGTGGTGCTGTTGGGAAATACTGACACCTAAGACTCGTGTCTTTTCCTTTTTGGCTCAAAAATCAACTGAATTTATGTTGTCATTGTCACAAGTCTGGATTATAAATACTGGGTCCTTTCACCAGCTGCCTTTTGACTCTCGATGTCCCAACATCTTTTACAACAGCAACATTCAATTCAATTCAATTTTATTTATATAGCGCCAAATCACAACAAACAGTTGCCCCAAGGCGCTTTATATTGTAAGGCAAGGCCATACAATAATTACGTAAAAACCCTAAAGGTCAAAACGACCTGAAACATGAAAAGTCTCTCCGGGGAAAAGATAAATGTAACTACTTCTTCACTATGGTTGATGACGTACCATCTCAGGGCAGCTTTAAAGTCTTTGCAATTTGATTTTCAGATGTACTGGAATGAACTGAAACAGGTGGCTGCCTGGAATGCGAGAAATCAATCCAACACTTTGAAAAATGGTTGGCGCTTGTGCAACGTGTAGTCGATTTATGCTGAAGTTAATGGACTAAAACATGCAGAACCAATGTCACGATTCTTTCAAAGGTGGAATATGGCAGCGTCCATGAAACATTTGCAGGGACTTTGTGTATGCAGTGTGGCAGAGATAACAGAAACAGCCTTTGGTGTAAAGAGGAGGTGTGTGGGGGCGCATCATATGTGCCTGGCAGGCAGAAAGAGGCCCGCTGGAGCACATCAGGGTGTTGCAGCAGGGCTTTGATGGAGTGCTTATCACCAGGAAGAATCTGCTGCTGTCTACTGTGCCTCGGGCCGTCAAGTTATAAGCGAGATGGTTCATGTATTTGGAAAAAACTTTGCATTGATTTTCACTGTTTCCTGTCAGCAGTTTTACTGATCACAAGTGTTACATCAACATAAAGAACATTACAGATGCTGGTGAGTGATGGCCCAAAGGATCGCCAAGCGGTGAATGCAGCTGCGCTGCTACAGTGCTCCAACTACAGCAATAAATCTGGGTCAGAAAGGTGAAAGAACAGCAGATGTTCCACTGTCATTACCACTGCTAAAGTGCCCTTGAAGACAGCCCTTAATTCTCATTGGCTCCAGTGGAACTATTCAGTAGTTGAGGCAGTTCAATAGCATTTTGTTACGATCAGGCTTCCTGGACCTGGCCATCAGCAGTGTTCAACTTCACCTTCTCTTTGGCTTTGGAGAATGAGAGATGCCTGGGAAGAGCTTTTGAAGTCATGAAGTCACTGGGCAAAAGTGTGTGGTGATGCCGATATCTCTGTAGGAGAACAAAGGTTTTTAGGATCGTGGTGCTTCCTGTCTTACTGTATGATTGTGAGACTTGGATACTAACCTGGAGATGACTGGATGTCTGTGGTACATACTCAAAGCACTGATGAAATTTCACTTCTTTACCAAGGCCTTTGCCTCTCTTTGTAAATCAAACTTGGGTTCCTATAAATCCAAGTTATTATAATTGTTATCTGTCCAAAAGAGCAAGATGAAGAAGAAAAAAATGCATATCAATTGCATTTATTTTTGAAATGTACTACAACTTCATGCAACAAGAAACAAAATTAACTGGCAAAAACTTGTGCAGGATTGCCTGAATAAATATAAATAAACGGTTAATTGATATGTTTATAACATTACAGTTAGCCTTACCTTGGTCTAGCCATCCTCATTACGAGTCTGGCTGTCCTACAAAATGCAAGCAAGTGGAGTGCCATATAGTATGAAGGCTATTCTGTAGCTTCATTCAAGAGTGTATAAAGGTTATCATTTCTCTTTATTCAACTGCATGGTCTTCCAGTTTGAGAGCATTAATTTCACTCGTTCTCCAAGACCCAGTCTGTCCTCCTCATTCAGATCGTTTTCATCTTATTTTATCATAGTCAACATTGAGCTAAATGGTGCATTACCACCACTTTCTTGCTCCTGAGTGTGGATCAGACAGTACGTCAGATTATTATACAGGAGCAGCTTGTCATGCATGTACACGGGGCCATCTGGTGGCCACAGATAATTATGCAATGTCTTTTGTTTTGTTATATTACATACAAGTTGCTTTGTAATGTAAGTGGCCATTGGGTGAGAGGCGGGGTATGCCCTCGACAGGCCGCCAGTTGATCGCAGAGCCAAAACATCAATCAATCAATCAATCAATTTTTTTATATAGCGCCAAATCACAACAAACAGTTGCCCCAAGGCGCTTTATATTGTAAGGCAAGGCCATACAATAATTATGTAAAACCCCAACGGTCAAAACGACCCCCTGTGAGCAAGCACTTGGCTACAGTGGGAAGGAAAAACTCCCTTTTAACAGGAAGAAACCTCCAGCAGAACCAGGCTCAGGGAGGGGCAGTCTTCTGCTGGGACTGGTTGGGGCTGAGGGAGAGAACCAGGAAAAAGACATGCTGTGGAGGGGAGCAGAGATCGATCACTAATGATTAAATGCAGAGTGGTGCATACAGAGCAAAAAGAGAAAGAAACAGTGCATCATGGGAACCCCCCAGCAATCTACGTCTATAGCAGCATAACTAAGGGATGGTTCAGGGTCACCTGATCCAGCCCTAACTATAAGCTTTAGCAAAAAGGAAAGTTTTAAGCCTAATCTTAAAAGTAGAGAGGGTGTCTGTCTCCCTGATCTGAATTGGGAGCTGGTTCCACAGGAGAGGAGCCTGAAAGCTGAAGGCTCTGCCTCCCATTCTACTCTTACAAACCCTAGGAACTACAAGTAAGCCTGCAGTCTGAGAGCGAAGCGCTCTATTGGGGTGATATGGTACTACGAGGACCCTAAGATAAGATGGGACCTGATTATTCAAAACCTTATAAGTAAGAAGAAGAATTTTAAATTCTATTCTAGAATTAACAGGAAGCCAATGAAGAGAAGCCAATATGGGTGAGATATGCTCTCTCCTTCTAGTCCCTGTCAGTACTCTAGCTGCAGCATTTTGAATTAACTGAAGGCTTTTTAGGGAACTTTTAGGACAACCTGATAATAATGAATTACAATAGTCCAGCCTAGAGGAAATAAATGCATGAATTAGTTTTTCAGCATCACTCTGAGACAAGACCTTTCTGATTTTAGAGATATTGCGTAAATGCAAAAAAGCAGTCCTACATATTTGTTTAATATGCGCTTTGAATGACATATCCTGATCAAAAATGACTCCAAGATTTCTCACAGTATTACTAGAGGTCAGGGTAATGCCATCCAGAGTAAGGATCTGGTTAGACAGCATGTTTCTAAGATTTGTGGGGCCAAGTACAATAACTTCAGTTTTATCTGAGTTTAAAAGCAGGAAATTAGAGGTCATCCATGTCTTTATGTCTGTAAGACAATCCTGCAGTTTAGCTAATTGATGTGTGTCCTCTGGCTTCATGGATAGATAAAGCTGCGTAACAATGAAAATTTAAGCAATACCGTCTAATAATACTGCCTAAGGGAAGCATGTATAAAGTGAATAAAATTGGTCCTAGCACAGAACCTTGTGGAACTCCATAATTAACTTTAGTCTGTGAAGAAGATTCCCCATTTACATGAACAAATTGTAATCTATTAGACAAATATGATTCAAACCACCGCAGCGCAGTGCCTTTAATACCTATGGCATGCTCTAATCTCTGTAATAAAATTTTATGGTCAACAGTATCAAAAGCAGCACTGAGGTCTAACAGAACAAGCACAGAGATGAGTCCACTGTCCGAGGCCATAAGAAGATCATTTGTAACCTTCACTAATGCTGTTTCTGTACTATGATGAATTCTAAAACCTGACTGAAACTCTTCAAATAGACCATTCCTCTGCAGATGATCAGTTAGCTGTTTTACAACTACCCTTTCAAGAATTTTTGAGAGAAAAGGAAGGTTGGAGATTGGCCTATAATTAGCTAAGATAGCTGGGTCAAGTGATGGCTTTTTAAGTAATGGTTTAATTACTGACACCTTAAAAGCCTGTGGTACATAGCCAACTAACAAAGATAGATTGATCATATTTAAGATCGAAGCATTAAATAATGGTAAGGCTTCCTTGAGCAGCCTGGTAGGAATGGGGTCTAATAAACATGTTGATGGTTTGGATGAAGTAACTAATGAAAATAACTCAGACAGAACAATCGGAGAGAAAGAGTCTAACCAAATACCGGCATCACTGAAAGTAGCCAAAGATAACGATACGTCTTTGGGATGGTTATGAGTAATTTTTTCTCTAATAGTTAAAATTTTTGTTGTGTGGGCCGCCAGAAGAGGAGGTACTGCTGGCCCACCACCAGAGGGTGCCCTGCCTGAAGTGCGGGCTTCAGGCACGAGAGGGCGCTGCCGCCATGGACACAGCCGGGGGTGACAGCTGTCGCTCATTACCTCTTGACAGCTGTCACCCATCTACTCAACATCATCTCACTCCATAAAGACCAGACGTCATCTCCACCTCGTTGCCGAGATATCATACTTCATAGGAGGTAACACTCTCAGCCTTTTTGTGAGATTTGTAACTCTGTTATTTTGAGAATTTGCAGGAGAACCGGTCGTTTGTGAGGAGGCTGTGCAAGACGGCGCTCCTTTTCAGCTGAGACCGCTGCAACATATTGAATGAGAGGTGGAGGTGGCATTCCCACCGTAGTTGTTACTGGGTGTACACACACCCACACTTGACTGTCTTTGTTCTTCACCAGCAGTACCAGATCCGACAGTCGGGGACGGTGATCACCTGGGAATTCGGGACTTGGCGGCTCCAGTATTCACCAGGTTCTGGGGCAGCGGAAATCGTGTGGTTCCGGCTCTTCTCAGGACAGACGTCTTCTATCCTCGAGCCTGCCCACACGTCACCTCCTGTGTATTGACTGTTATGATATTCTGTGATTGTCTGTATGTTCGTTGTGCACATTCACAACATTAAATTGTTACTTTTTGGCTCATCTATTGACCGTTCATTTGCGCCCCCTGTTGTGGGTCCGTGTCACTACACTTTCCCAACAATTTTGTTAGCAAAGAAAGTCATGAAGTCATTACTAGTTAAAGTTAATGGAATACTCAGCTCAATAGAGCTCTGACTCTTTGTCAGCCTGGCTACAGTGCTGAAAAGAAACCTGGGGTTGTTCTTATTTTCTTCAATTAGTGATGAGTAGAAAGATGTCCTAGCTTTACGGAGGGCTTTTTTATAGAGCAACAGACTCTTTTTCCAGGCTAAGTGAGGATCTTCTAAATTAGTGAGACGCCATTTCCTCTCCAACTTACGGGTTATCTGCTTTAAGCTACGAGTTTGTGAGTTATACCACGGAGTCAGGCACTTCTGATTTAAAGCTCTCTTTTTTAGAGGAGCTACAGCATCCAAAGTTGTCTTCAATGAGGATGTAAAACTATTGACGAGATACTCTATCTCACTTACAGAGTTTAGGTAGCTACTCTGCACTGTGTTGGTATATGGCATTAGAGAACATAAAGAAGGAATCATATCCTTAAACCTAGTTACAGCGCTTTCTGAAAGACTTCTAGTGTAATGAAACTTATTCCCCACTGCTGGGTAGTCCATCAGAGTAAATGTAAATGTTATTAAGAAATGATCAGACAGAAGGGAGTTTTCAGGGAATACTGTTAAGTCTTCTATTTCCATACCATAAGTCAGAACAAGATCTAAGATATGATTAAAGTGGTGGGTGGACTCATTTACTTTTTGAGCAAAGCCAATAGAGTCTAATAATAGATTAAATGCAGTGTTGAGGCTGTCATTCTCAGCATCTGTGTGGATGTTAAAATCGCCCACTATAATTATCTTATCTGAGCTAAGCACTAAGTCAGACAAAAGGTCTGAAAATTCACAGAGAAACTCACAGTAACGACCAGGTGGACGATAGATAATAACAAATAAAACTGGTTTTTGGGACTTCCAAATTGGATGGACAAGACTAAGAGTCAAGCTTTCAAATGAATTAAAGCTCTGTCTGGGTTTTTGATTAATTAATAAGCTGGAATGGAAGATTGCTGCTAATCCTCCGCCCCGGCCCGTGCTACGAGCGTTCTGACAGTTAGTGTGACTCGGGGGTGTTGACTCATTTAAACTAACATATTCATCCTGCTGTAACCAGATTTCTGTAAGGCAGAATAAATCAATATGTTGATCAATTATTATATCATTTACCAACAGGGACTTAGAAGAGAGAGACCTAATGTTTAATAGACCACATTTAACTGTTTTAGTCTGTGGTGCAGTTGAAGGTGCTATATTATTTTTTCTTTTTGAATTTTTATGCTTAAATAGATTTTTGCTGGTTATTGGTAGTCTGGGAGCAGGCACCGTCTCTACGGGGATGGGGTAATGAGGGGATGGCAGGGGGAGAGAAGCTGCAGAGAGGTGTGTAAGACTACAACTCTGCTTCCTGGTCCCAACCCTGGATAGTCACGGTTTGGAGGATTTAAGAAAATTGGCCAGATTTCTAGAAATGAGAGCTGCTCCATCCAAAGTGGGATGGATGCCGTCTCTCCTAACAAGACCAGGTTTTCCCCAGAAGCTTTGCCAATTATCTATGAAGCCCACCTCATTTTTTGGACACCACTCAGACAGCCAGCAATTCAAGGAGAACATGCGGCTAAACATGTCACTCCTGGTCTGATTGGGGAGGGGCCCAACGTGCCGACGTGAATTACAATCTTGCCAAATTTACGCTTAGCCTTAGCCAGCAGTTTCAAATTTCCTTCAATGTCGCCTGCTCTGGCCCCCGGAAGACAATTGACTATGGTTGCTGGTGTCGCTAACTTCACATTTCGCAAAACAGAGTCGCCAATAACCAGAGTTTGATCCTCGGCGGGTGTGTCGTCGAGTGGGGAAAAACGGTTAGAGATGTGAACGGGTTGGCGGTGTACACGGGGCTTCTGTTTAGGGCTACGCTTCCTCCTCACAGTCACCCAGTCAGCCTGCTTTCCCGGCTGCTCGGGATCTGCCAGGGGGTAACTAACGGCGGCTAAGCTACCTTGGTCCGCACCGACTACAGGGGCCTGGCTAGCTGTAGAATTTTCCACGGTGCGGAGCCGAGTCTCCAATTCGCCCAGCCTGGCCTCCAAAGCTACGAATAAGCTACACTTATTACAAGTACCGTTACTGCTAAAGGAGGCCGAGGAATAACTAAACATTTCACACCCAGAGCAGAAAAGTGCGGGAGAGACAGGAGAAGCCGCCATGCTAAATCGGCTAAGAGCTAGTAGCTACGCTAAGCTAGCGGATTCCTAAAAACACGCAAAGTGAATAATGTGTAAATAATTTAGAGGTGATTCAGCAGAAGGAGTGCTTTAGTTAAGGCACGTAAAGATTACACTGGGAAACAAATCGTAATCTAGATAACTAGATCAATCTAACTGCGCAGATTAAACAGCTAACAGATACAGAAAAACACCGCTGTGCTCCGGAACAGGAAGTGATACAATACCGCAGTGAGAGCCAACCACCAGTAGAGGCAAGCAAGTCTGATGAACTCATCCCACCTGCTCAAACTGATGTTAATCAGTGAAATCACCTGCTGGAGTCAGTGGCTGCAATGAAAACCTGCACCCTCTCGGCCCTTTCTGGAATAGTTTGGACACCACTGATGTAGACGGACAACCACATTCACACTCTCAACTAACACCTACGATCCATTTTTGAAGTTGAAGGAAGTTGGAAGACAGGGTAAGAACCCATGTTAACTGAGGAGAACACACAAACTCCACACAGAAAGAAACAAGTCAGAAGTGAATCTGGGACCTTCTCACTGTGAAGCAACAGTGTTAACCACTAAGCCACCGTGCTGCCCAGATATACATTATTCTGCAAAACAATGACCACCACATAAACACATAAATACTAGCTTTACAAAGCTCACAACACTGAGGCAGAAATGTGTGACGAAGCCTAATTGTGTTGTACTGTAATGTTTTCCTGTTATTTCTTCCCATCCTTGTGTGTATCTTTGGAATTGCATACTATAGTGTACTCTGACTTGTTCTAATAGCTTTCTAAGATCCATTCCAGCCACAGTGAAGACTAATAGCTGTCAATTCAGGGAAGAAATGACCCAGAATTGGATTTGTAAGGCTTTTACTCACATGATGGACCATGTTCAGGCGACGCTGAAGGCCACAGAGGAGAAGATGGTCAGGTGTAAATGACTCTCTGTACTGTTGTTACAAGAGCCAGTGATGAATGGTTCCCGCTCGCTTTTCATCGCCGCCTTCAGAACGTTAGATAACCCTACAGATTTATGACGCTCCCTCTTGTACTTTTTCCACTGCCAGACATAAGCGGGGTTATGTTATTCCCAGTGTGGTTGTCCAGACGACATATAGCTGGCAAACAATCTCCAAAGTTGTGCTCAGTGTTTAACAATAGACTCCCCTTAAACAAATCCAATTAGGTCACTGACCTGCTGTCAAGTGGAGTCCTGTCAACATTCTTCTACAATGAGAGTGAATCCAGTCATTTTTCTTCTCTGCTCACAAAACATTCTGGTAATTTCTTACTTATCAGCTAAGAAAACAATCTTGCTGTGAACAAATGCTCAGCGTATTTTAAAATTAATTTCCTTTGAACTCGATATAAACGCATTATATTTTTAATTGAGCCATGAAACTGGAAACTACAGGGCTGTAGGAACTGGGACGGTTTGGGGGGGATATGCTCCCAGGCTCCAAATTTTTTTTAATTATATTTTTTAAAATGCTTCCACCAAACCAGCCATGAATTAAACCCCACCCCGCTCATATTTCTATTTAAAACGTTCGCATCTGCTACACATCAACATTGTGTTTTTCTCCAAGATAAAAAGTTATCAATGCAATGAAAAAGCTGTGCTTTTATTTTTGAAATGCATTACAAACTTTGTTATTTTTGGCAGTTATTTAAAGAAATAGTCTCAAGGAATTATCACCAGATTAATTCTAGCACTGCAAAATGTAGCCTGACTGTAGTTTTTAGTACTATAAGGCTAATGTTATCTCTTAGTGACCCAGTTTATTTATTTATGTATTTGTGGCAGTAACCAATAATACATCCGCTAAAATTAAAAGCAAATGCATAGCAATTGAAATTCAAAATTTTTGTATCAATGCCATTATTGTTACTGCCACACAAATCCTTTTTGTGATGGACTATGCCAAAGTTGTCCCATCCTCTTTTGAAATTATTCCTGCATCCATAGGCAAATAAGTATACCTTCTATACTCACAGTTGGCATTAATATTGAGGACTTTGGTGGTGGTGGGGGAAGGGATGTCATCTCATAACCAGACTTTCATATATATCCACAACAGCAGGTGACAACCCATGAAAGTGTGGACCACATAATGGAAGTCACTGTGATCATCCTGGAAAGAGTGTTCCTCTAATGTCAGATAACCATAAAGTGTGCAGAAGTTATGAAGCAAGCTGTACGTTTGTGGTCATAAATGCAGCAAAGACATCAAACAACTCTCAAGTACCCATGAAATACAGCATACAACCCCTGGCAAAAATTATGGAATCACCGGCCTCGGAGGATGTTCATTCAGTTTAATTTTGTAGAAAAAAAAGCAGATCACAGACATGACACAAAACTAAAGTCATTTCAAATGGCAACTTTCTGGCTTTAAGAAACACTATAAGAAAGAAATCAAGAAAAAAAGATTGTGGCAGTCAGTAATGGTTACTTTTTTAGACCAAGCAGAGGAAAAAAATATGGAATCACTCAATTCTGAGGAATAAATTATGGAATCATCCTGTAAATTTCCATCCCCAAAACTAACACCTGCATCAAATCACATCTGCTTGTTAGTCTGCATCTAAAAAGGAGTGATCACACCTTGGAGAGCTGTTGCACCAAGTGGACTGACATGAATCATGGTTCCAACACGAGAGATGTCAGTTGAAACAAAGGAGAGGATTATCAAACTCTTAAAAGAGGGTAAATCATCACGCAATGTTGCAAAAGATGTTGATTGTTCACAGTCAGCTGTGTCTAAACTCTGGACCAAATACAAACAACATGGGAAGGTTGTTAAAGGCAAACATACTGGTAGACCAAGGAAGACATCAAAGCATCAAGACAGAAAACTTAAAGCAATATGTCTCAAAAATCGAAAATACACAACAAAACAAATGAGGAACGAATGGGAGGAAACTGGAGTCAACGTCTGTGACCGAACTGTAAGAAACCGCCTAAAGGAAATGGGATTTACATACAGAAAAGCTAAACGAAAGCCATCATTAACACCTAAACAGAAAAAAACAAGGTTCAATGGGCTAAAGAAAAGCAATTGTGGACTGTGGATGACTGGATGAAAGTCATATTCAGTGATGAATCTCGAATCTGCATTGGGCAAGGTGATGATGCTGGAACTTTTGTTTGGTGCCGTTCCAATGAGATTTATAAAGATGACTGCCTGAAGACAACATGCAAATTTCCACAGTCGTTGATGATATGGGGCTGCATGTCATGTAAAGGCACTGGGGCTGTCATTACATCATCAATAAATGCACAAGTTTACGTTGATATTTTGGACACTTTTGTGATGTTTAAGGATGATGAAATCATTTTTCAAGAAGATAATGCATCTTGCCATAGAGCAAAAACTGTGAAAACATTCCTTGCAAAAAGACACATAGGGTCAATTTCATGACATAGGGTCAATGTCAACGAGCAGATGTGATTTGATGCAGGTGTTAGTTTTGGGGATGGAAATTTACAGGGTGATTCCATAATTTATTCCTCAGAATTGAGTGATTCCATATTTTTTTCCTCTGCTTGGTCTAAAAAAGTAACCGTTACTGACTGCCACAATCTTTTTTCTTGATTTCTTATAGTGTTTCTTAAAGCCAGAAAGTTGCCATTTGAAATGACTTTAGTTTTGTGTCATGTCTGTGATCTGCTTTTTTTTCTACAAAATTAAACAACTGAATGAACATCCTCCGAGGCCGGTGATTCCATAATTTTTGCCAGGGGTTGTAGCAGTGTAATGTTTAAAGATTGCCAGCCAAAAATACTTGAAAATACAGTCAGAAAACCTTGTCATGGTTCGAAATGCACCATTGTGTCAACACGTGGTTGAAAAAAACATGAGGGGCTGCCTATAAAATCTGCTTAATTTGAATGTTTTTTTAATAAAAGCATTTGGTTTACTAAAAGAAAAAGATTTGGGTTTAGGGTTTTTTGTTGTTTTAACAGTTTCTTCCTGTTAAAAAGGAGTTTTTCCTTCCCACTGTCGCCAAGTGCTTGCTCACAGGGGGTCGTTTTGACCGTTGGGGTTTTTCTGTAGTTATTGTATGGCTTTTGCCTTGCTATATAAAGCGCCTTGGGGCAACTGTCTGTTGTGATTTGGCGCTATATAAATAAAATTGATTTGATTTGATTTTTGTTTTTAACAAGAATATTTTGAAAAAATGAGGTTGTCATATATTCAGAGCAATGCAGTAGGTTTGATTATATTGTATGTTATTTACATTTGCCCAGTTCCCCCTTTATGCCCATCACAAACAAAACACACAATTGTGTAAAACACAAAAGACAGAGATGAGGAATGAAGTTCACATTAATCTCTTTGGCTCTAATAATGGGAGGACCAGTGATGTCAAGCCATCAGTTTCTGGCAGATGAGCTTCTCTATCATCAGCTCTTCATTGGAATTCTTTGTCATTTAACTTGAACGGCTTCGTAGTGGCCAAACACGGCTGATGAAGTCATCAGGCCTGCAGACTGTTTTTATTCAGGGTGAATAATCGAATGAGACAAAGAGAAGCTTTTCATATCAGCAGACCAGATCATCAGTCACTGCTATTATCTGTCTCGCTCTCGGGGCGTCGCCGCTATTTTCCCGTGGTAGCATCTTCATCTCTACCCAATAAACTAATTTTCTGTTTGAGATCTATAGCTGTCTGCTGCCTGTTTCCTGGGTTCTTTAAAATGATTTTACTTCAGCATGGGGATGAAAAAGCAATTGCGTTTTACGCCACACGCCACAAGTCTCTGTCTTTCTCCGTGAAGAGCGGAGATGCTTTGAGCATGAAATTGAATGTGGTGACATCAAAACCAGGAATCACTTCTGTTTACATGCAAACACATTAATTCTCCAAGAATGAGAGCGTCTGACAGGATAAAGTGAACCGACCTGACAGGAAGTCCTCATTTCTCTCAGCGCTTTCCAAACGGTTCGTTTTCTCTTTCAATTATTTCAAAAGGATTAAATCCACAGGCTATAAAACAATGTGTAGACTAAAGTATAGAAGTCTGAATGTGTCAAAAAGCTACTAAGCATGCAGCAAAGCTACAATGATTGATTATTAATCAGTTATTAAATTTATTAACTATTTTGCTCATTCATTCATTTGTTTGTTTGTCCTTAAATGCAGAAAGTCTAATTTCAGCTCCTTAAATGTGAACATTTTCTTGTTTCTTTACTCTCTCAAGCCAATTTAATGACATCATCTTGAGCTCTGAGGAACATTGATCAATATTTTTCATTGTTTTTTGATATTTCATGGGCCAAACAGCTAATGGATTAACCCAGAAAACAATCTACAGGTTGATAATTAAAAACAAACAGTCAGTTGCAGCCCTATGAAACATGCTAGGATTTTATTTTATGTCTTTTTGTGTCTAAGAGGTGAAACTGTGTGCAAGATTTTCTTTGCCTTTTTTCCATGATGCCTTTTTAATTTTGGGAACTTTATATCCTTTATATATTGGGATTTCTTTTTTTCTTTTTTTTACTTTAAGCTTTCTAAATTTGTAAAATAGCTACTTTTGTGACAAAATATCTGAATGCAAGGTTAAAAGTTATGTATAGAATTTTTATGATTTTTAAAAAAAAATCACTATCATTGTGACAAACTGTGCGTCTCCACCTTCACAGTTAAACATATTATGGACGTTGTCTGCTGCTCTATCATCTTACCTGTGGAAGTTCAGCTTTCTGTAGCCCCCATAATGCCATTAAATAGTCATAAAGACATCTACGGGTCTCACAAAACTCCTCCAAAGCAGTGATCCTCAACCATTTTGCACGGCTGCACCCATATTACACAAATCAGTATTTTGTCACATCTGTTCATGAAACCTGTGATTGGCAGGATACTGTATCTAAATCATCATCAAATGCACAGCACCACTTATTTGAATAATTTAATATAGAACACTAATATTTCTGTGTGTTTGTGTGTGTGTGTGTTTCATATACAATACATGTTTTTGTCCAAAAACATAATTATAAATGTGCCCCAGACCTTTGTAGATTAACTGCCTTGTTTTCTAGTGTTCTAATTTCATCCTTCTCATGAAAGAGCTTTTTCGCCTCGCGTGCTATGAACCATAAAATGAGTTTGTGCCTTTGTGAGCATGTACTTGTTCTTTTGCTGCTAAATGTCTCCATATCAACGTGTTTAATTGCAGATATTGATGAATGCAGTATAAACCGTGGGGGCTGTAAATACGGCTGCATTAACACTCTGGGGAGCTACGAGTGCACCTGCCCACCAGGGTACAAGCTGCACTGGAACAAGAAGGACTGTGTTGGTACGTGTCGCCGCTGCCCCCCTGTGGTTAGTTAGCTGTTGTACAGCTTAAAAGGCAGCTCTTGAACCAGTGTGTGGTTGTTTTTGGTTTTGCTTGAGGATGGTGTGTGATTTTATTTTCCCTCAGAGCTGGTGAAGTGTCCTCCTGGGATGGTGGCGCCAAAGGCAACTCTGACCTGCAGCAAAACGGGCAAGAAGGAGAGCTGCTCGCTCACCTGCGCTTCTAAGGCTCATTATCTGGCAGGTATGTCGCCTTATTTTCAGACGTACATGAGCAGCAGTCTCAGTTTATATTGATATTCTTTATAGTGTATGACCTTTTGACCTTTTGCAGAGTCCGATAGCAGTTACTCGGTGAGCTGTGGCATCCCCATTCTCAGAGGGAAGACTCCGTCCAGGCTCAACTCCAGCAGCAGTCATAGCTGTATAGGTTCGCTGCCGTCCACAACAGTATATTCTTTTTCATTTTAACTTCATATGCAAAAGGGAATAAAAGGTAAGGGAGGGGGCGATGCGTACCTCCCATACACACGTTAAAGTTTGATAGTGATTTCAGTATATAGGGTGAGTGTTAGGAGCGAGACCAATATGCCAGATGTTGTTAATATGCACATATCCAGGAAATGGTGTTTGTCAGACTATACTGATATAATTTAATGACATTTTATTGACGTTATCATGACATCACTTATACTACATAATGACAAATAACTAGGTGATTGATGTAAGCTTTGGATCACCTCTCTTGCCCCATTAGTGGCAGAGATATACTCTGCTATACTATACTGCTTTTAAATTAAGCTCTATTTGCACTAATATATATATATATATATATATATATATATATATATATATATATATATATATATATATATATATATATATATGTATCTATAACTTGTTGCAGTTTCTGCTGTGTACTCCAGTAGCCAAGCAATGACATGTTTTGGTGAGAATCCGCTCACCTGTTTCTGAGTGATGTTGTCCATTGACACAGACAGTCACAGACAGACACACCCACACATAAGCCATTAAAATACTTTGCCACACACCTGGCATACAGGGTAATAAACCACATAATGTACATGTTGGAGCATCTAATCCCGACTCAATCCACAACTTCACCGCTATCCCGGTAAATGTCCATTTTACACATTAATCCCTCCCCAGCCGCACAGAGCTCAGCCTGTCCTTCAGTCCTCATCATTCGCGTGGACGGCAGTGATTGTTGTGAGGTTGTGTTTTTTATCTGCCCACTGTGTTGTGTTTGTGTGTAGAGACTTTGGCGCCACCAGTGAAGCAGACAGCTTCTTTCAAGATTAAAAACGCTAAATGTCATCTGCACCCTAAACTGACTGGCAGGACGGAGGACAGGGGGAGGACTGTGGGACCAGGTAAGTCTGAGGTAGAGTGGTTGGTCCTCATCCGTTGCCTGATAATGATGGATCTGTGCTGCATGATAATTGCGGTGTGATGTTGTGCGTGTTCAGGAGGTGGGCAGCCCTGTAGTAACTGCCTGGTAACGTTCGTCAACCTTAAATGCGACTCGTCCAAGAAAACGAAAGGCCGCCGTGCTCGTAACCCCCCTAACAAAGAGGTAACGCGAATTACCGTGGAGCTGGAGGCTGAGGTCAAACCTGGGGACACTACAGGTCAGTCTGACATTTTCGACAGTTCCTTTCATGTGCGTGATTTTAACCAGCAAACTGTCATTTGTGAACATTATTCTTTTCTGGATAACCAGGGAGCTGCAACCTCAGCTGCCTCAGACATCGAATGGAGAAACAGGTTAAGACTTACATCAAATCTCTGAAGAAGTCCATCAATCAGGAGCGCTTCCTGATCCGGGTTGCAGGCTTAGAATATGAGGTGGCCCAGAAACTTCCCCAGGCAGCTCCCACACAGGAGAACTGTGGACCGGGCTCAGAGAGGGATAGTGGGCAATGTGGTAAGACGGGGACTGTTGGATGACCTGTTTAACTATCATGAGTTACAGCAGACAAACACTGAACCAACAACCATTCCCCCTGGATATATGTGTCCCACCACTATGTAGGGAGTATGCAAGACTTTGTCTTATCTGTGTGTGTGCACACATTAAAATAATAATATTTCTAAATGAATGATGAGTAAGTGAGTTTTTGTTCCTTGTGAATGTGATAATTTAGACTCTTAATAATTATACCATCTGTAAGCCCGGAGATGTTGATGAGCTTGTTTGGTTAGTGTATATATTTCCGTATTATTGGTACCACTACCACCACCCTGAATTTGTTTAATTCCTTAACAATAATACATGTTGGACAATGTAGGGTTAATTGATGTTAATTAATGTTAATTGACCCCCCCACCACACACACACACACACACGCCCGCCGCTCTGAATGTGATCATTCATGAACAATATGTTAAACATGGTACCACCTGCGGAGTAGATAATTACATTTTAGGGTTGTTTGTTGCAAATATTTACATATTAATGAGGATTAAGCAATTACTCTGGATTGCGTTCTGATAGAGAATTTAGATTCACAGTATGTTTGTTATGTTGATATCAGTAGAGTAACATGTACATATAAACTACTTAGGCTTTTAATTTAGATACATTCAAAACATTGGAAACACAAAATTTCTTAACATTGTCCTTTATTAACAAAAAACATCAGCAAATTAAACTTAAATTCAGGTATTTGCTTAATAAATGGATAAATGTCAAGAAATTGATCAGTTCTATTTGAGCTTTCCAGTTGTTAGTGTATCCGCGTCCAACAACCTTAACTTAGGAATACTGAGTAAGACTTCATGTCACTAGTGTATGTTATTGTGTTGACACGGTATAATGATATCAAGAATATGTAAATTAGGGTGCTAATTTCCAGACACTATGCTTGTTCTCATACAGTGATGAAAATAAATATTTGAACACCCATGATTTCTAAGTTCTCCCACTTAGAAATCATGGAGGGGTCTAAGCCTCTTGGAGTCTAAGACAAATTTCCCAGAAGGGACATTAAAGTGTATCGTATCATATCGTCTGAAATTTTCATCTTAGGTGCATGTCTACTGTGAGAGACATAATCTAAAAAAAAATCCGGAAATCACAATGTATGATTTTTTTTTAAGAATTTATTTGTATGTTACTGCTGCAAATACAACCCCTTGCAAAAATTATGGAATCACCGGCCTCGGAGGATGTTCATTCAGTTGTTTAATTTTGTAGAAAAAAAGCAGATCACAGACATGACACAAAACTAAAGTCATTTCAAATGGCAACTTTCTGGCTTTAAGAAACACTATAAGAAATCAGGAAAAAAAAATTGTGGCAGTCAATAAAGGTTACTTTTTTAGACCAAGCAGAGGGAAAAAAATATGGAATCACTCAATTCTGAGGAAAATTTATGGAATCATGAAAAACAAAAGAACGCTCCAACACATCACTAGTATTTTGTTGCACCACCTCTGGCTTTTATAACAGCTTGCAGTCTCTGAGGCATGGACTTAATGAGTGACAAACAGTACTCTTCATCAATCTGGCTCCAACTTTCTCAGATTGCTGTTGTCAGATCAGCTTTGCATGTTGGAGCCTTGTCATGGACCATTTTCTTCAACTTCCACCAAAGATTTTCAATTGGATTAAGATCCGGACTATTTGCAGGCCATGACATTGACCCTATGTGTCTTTTTGCAAAGAATGTTTTCACAGTTTTTGCTCTATGGCAAGATGCATTATCATCTTGAAAAATGATTTCATCATCCCCAAACATCCTTTCAATTGATGGGATAAGAAAAGTGTCCAAAATATCAACGTAAACTTGTGCATTTATTGATGATGTAATGACAGCCATCTCCCCAGTGCCTTTACCTGACATGCAGCCCCATATCATCAATGACTGTGGAAATTTACATGTTCTCTTCAGGCAGTCATCTTTATAAATCTCATTGGAACGGCACCAAACAAAAGTTCCAGCATCATCACCTTGCCCAATGCAGATTCGAGATTCATCACTGAATATGACTTTCATCCAGTCATCCACAGTCCACGATTGCTTTTCCTTAGCCCATTGTAACCTTGTTTTTTTCTGTTTAGGTGTTAATGATGGCTTTCATTTAGCTTTTCTGTATGTAAATCCCATTTCCTTTAGGCGGTTTCTTACAGTTCGGTCACAGACGTTGACTCCAGTTTCCTCCCATTCGTTCCTCATTTGTTTTGTTGTGTATTTTCGATTTTTGAGACATATTGCTTTAAGTTTTCTGTCTTGATGCTTTGATGTCTTCCTTGGTCTACCAGTATGTTTGTCTTTAACAACCTTCCCATGTTGTTTGTATTTGGTCCAGAGTTTAGACACAGCTGACTGTGAACAACCAACATCTTTTGCAACATTGCGTGATGATTTACCCTCTTTTAAGAGTTTGATAATCCTCTCCTTTGTTTCAATTGACATCTCTAGTGTTGGAGCCATGATTCATGTCAGTCCACTTGGTGCAACAGCTCTCCAAGGTGTGATCACTCCTTTTTAGATGCAGACTAATGAGCAGATCTGATTTGATGCAGGTGTTAGTTTTGGGGATGAAAAGTTACAGGGTGATTCCAGAATTTATTCCTCAGAATTGAGTGAGTCCATATTTTTTTCCCTCTGCTTGGTGTACAAAAGTAACCATTACTGACTGCCACAATTATTTTTTAGTTTTGTGTCATGTCTGTGATCTGCTTTTTTTTCTACAAAATTAAACAACTGAATGAGCATCCTCCGAGGCCGGTGATTCCATAATTTTTGCCAGGGGTTGTAAGTATTTGAACACCTGTGAAAACCAATGTTAATATTTGGTACAGTAGCCTTTGTTTGCAATTAGAGAGATCAGACATTTCCTGTAGTTTTTCAGCAGGTTTCCACACACTGCAACAGGGATTTTGGTCCACTCCTCCATACAGATCTTCTCTAGATTGTTCAGGTTTGGAGTTTCAGCTCCCTCCAAAGATTTTCTATTGAGTTCAGGTCTGGAGACTGGCCAGGCCACTCGAGGACCTTGAAATGCTTCTTATGGAGCCCTTAGTTGCCCTGGCTGTGTGTTTGGGGTCATTGTCATGCTGGAAGACCCAGCCATGACCCATCTTCAATGCTCTTACTGAGGGAAGGAGGTTGTTTTCCAAAATCTCGCAATACATGACCCCATCCATCCTCCCTTCAATACGGTGCAGTCGTCCTGTCCCCTTTGCAGAAGAGCACCCCCAGAGTATGATGTTTCCACCCCCATGCTTCACGGTTGGGATGGTTTTCTTGGGGTTATTCTCATCCTCTAAACATGGTAAGTGGAGTTGATTCCAAAAAGCTCTATTCTGGTCTCATCTGACCACATGACCTTCTCCCATGCCTCCTCTGGATCATCCAGATGGTCACTGGTGAACTTCAAACGGGCCTGGACATGTGCTGCCTTGAGCAGGGGGACCTTGCTGCCCTGCAGGATTTTAAACCATGACAGCATCATGTGTTACTAATGTAATCTTTGTGACTGTGGTCCCACCTCTCTTCGGGTCATTGACCAGGTCCTCTTGTGTAGTTCTGAGCTTTCTCAGAATCATCCTTACCCCATAAAGTGAGATCTTGCATGGAATCCCAGGTCTACAGTTTTGTCCCTGGTGTCCTTAGACAGCTCTTTGGTCTTGGCTATGGTGGACAGGTTGGAGTGTGATTGATTGAGTGTGTGAACAGGTGTCTTTTATACAAGTAACAAGTTCAAACAGGTGCAATTAATGCAGGTAAAGAGTGCGGAATAAGAGGGCTTCTTAAAGAAAAATTAACAGGTCTGTGAGAGACAGAACTCTTGCTGGTTGGTAGGGGTTCAAATACTTATTTGCAGCAGTAACATACAAATAAATTATTAAAAAAATCATACATTGTGATTTCCGGATTTTTTTTTTTGTTTGTTTGTTTTTTTTGTTTTTTGTTTTTTAAGATTATGTCTCTCACAGCGAACATGCATCTAAGATGATTATTTCAGACCCCTCCATGATTTCAAAGTGAGAGAACTTGTATTTCTTGGGTGGCTAACTCTTGTTGCTCCATTTGGTGTATTTACGAGTCTCTTTTCATTTCAGCAGTTGTTATTGACTGGATTTGTTGGGTATGTTCTCTCAGTCAGATGCATGCCGGGGTCGTACTACCATGGTGAGCAGGAGCGTTGTGTTCAGTGCCCACCAGGCACTTTCCAGGAGAAAGAAGGGCAGCTGGCATGTGACCTCTGCCCAGGCAGCGATGGCCATGGACCTGTTGGGGCCAGAAACATCTCCTCCTGTGCAGGTAGTGTGGTCCACAATCCCATGGGCAAAGACAAACATGTTTTTTGTGGTCAGATAAAAGGTTGTAATCCTCAGTAAACCTGCTGTCAATGTTATACAATTCAAAACCAGGTCAGTGTCCAACGGGGTACTTCTCCAGTGATGGGTTCAAACCTTGTCAACCTTGTCCACAAGGCACTTACCAACCAGATCTAGGACGCACTCTTTGCTTTCCATGTGGAGGAGGACTTGGCACCAAGCGGGAGGGTGCCAGCTCCTTCCATGACTGTGAAGTCAAAGGTGAAATTACATAGTCTACAGTACGTCCATTTAAAAAATATAAACTATTCCTGCTGGAATACTTTCTGCACTAAATCTCTTTGTTTCTCTGCAGTTCAGTGTTCTCCGGGTCATTACTACGATACCACGGTACACAGATGTATCCGCTGCCCAGTGGGGACGTATCAGACAGAATTCAGACAGAACTACTGTATTTCCTGCCCGGGAAACACAACCACTGACTTCGACGGGGCCACCAGTGTATCACAGTGCAAGAGTCAGTGTCACTACTGTCGCTGATGGTCATTTTATTCAACGTGAGCGCAAACGTAATTATTTTGGACGTGTATGTTCAGACAGGCAGTGTGGTGGAGAGATGGGAGAATTCATGGGTTACATCGAGTCTCCTAACTACCCTGGTAATTACCCCGCCAACGTGGAGTGTATCTGGAACATCAGCCCTCCCAGCAAACGCAAGATCCTGATTGTTGTACCAGAGATCTTCCTTCCATCAGAGGACGAGTGTGGGGATGTGCTGGTGATGAGAAAGAACTGTGAGCACACCTCTGTCACGTTGTACAGAATGAAGCATCTTTACATGCAAGTTTAGCATGAACGAGCGTGATTTGTTAACTGTGTCCCTTTCGTGTCCCTCACCAGGGTCAGCCACATCCATCACCACCTATGAGACATGTCAGACATACGAGAGGCCGATTGCCTTCACGGCACGATCCAGACGTCTCTGGATTAACTTCAAATCCAACGAGGCCAACAGCGCCAGAGGCTTTCAGATCCCCTATGTAACTTACGATGGTATGTGCTCGACTCTTATCGTGCTAGCCGACTTCCACCGAGTTCCCTCATGTTTGTAAAATGATGCTCAGTCATGGGCAAAATTCAGGCCAGTTAGTTTCACAGTCAGAAATGCTTTTCAAAATCTTTTGGAGCTTATCCACAAATCAAATAAGTAAATTTGACACCTCATGCAAATGCAACAAGCGTCAACCTAGAGGAGAGTGAATGCATTCATTGGATAAAAATAATTTTTCATGTGTATTTTATTATTTCTTGATGCTTCTTATTTGTCTCATACATAACTTTTTTCTGAGCCTCCAAGTTTATGCTACAACATATTATTCTCTTGCACCTGTCCTGTAGTTATGATTTCATTGTCCAATCATGTTTAGATATGACAAACTTGTTTCCTGCATTTTAATGAAGTCCTTAATTTTAATGTGTTTGTTTTTATGAATTCAGAGGACTATGAACAGCTTGTCGAGGACATAGTGCGGGACGGAAGACTCTATGCCTCTGAAAACCATCAAGAAATCCTCAAGGTTAGAAGTTTTACGACACCCACAGGTCATCATGCAAAAGCTCTCTCAGCTGGAAGTCCCTCTGAAAGTAGACAAATGGCTCCTGGATAAGATTGTTTCATCATTCAGCATTTCACTAGACTATTAAACGTAGCCTTTGCTAAGGAACGGAAAGCCTTTTGAGGAGGCCACAATGGCTCCAGCGGTAGAGTGGACTGACATCAAAGTGTCCTTGAGAAAGAAACTGAAACCCAAGTCACAGAGGGACAGGGTTTTTTCTCCCCCTTACAAATAATAATCCTGCTGGCATACCTTCAAACAAGTATGAAAATATGACTCTTGGATCCAAGCAAAAAATAATTTCTAAACTGTGGCTCTGTTCTACTAAGTATTATGAAGTCAGAGAAGCTACAATTTTTCGAGGTGTCCCATTAAAATAATTTAGTTTCATAACTTTAGCTTCCAAATGACTGAAGACAATCTACAGAACAATTAATACAGTTTGTTTGTTCTTGATCATCTGATGTGTTGATTGTTATAGCCTGGGGTTGAGGGAAAGAGGAAATACTAAACTACAGAAATCTGACACTGGTTTGAATGTCAGTTTTCAGTCAGTTCCAAGTGTACTCCCCAGCCGTGAGGATCATAAAAATCAAATAAATGTTTTTTAAAATTTGAACACAAGGGGGAGCTTTACACTGTTTTCACAAGAACAGTCTTGTGAGCCTGGTGGTCAGGAAGACAGCCCACTCCCCATAAATTCCTGTCTGTGATTTTGCAGAGATCAAAATCGTTAACTGTACGAGTAATTAAAGTAATTCTGAAAAGCCACTTAAAAGTTAAGTATTTGATCTTGAACAACACAAAATTTTAGACCTGTACACATTTAAGTAAACCCCTTTTTTATTAGACATTAATTTACTTTATATTATTTAAATATTGTACTTAATATTTTTAGAGTTCCCTATTAATCAAGAAATAGAAGGAATTTTTCATAAACAGTTTGGTACAAAAGCCTCTGTGTGTGCAACCTACATAAACCTTTATCACAGTTTACTAGCTGTGTACATCTTTTAAACTACAAGTAAGTGTGTATACATTCAGTTGTTGTGTACTTATCAGCTATACAACCCCTGGCAAAAAATATGGAATCACTCAATTCTGAGGAAAAAATTATGGAATCATGAAAAACAAAAGAACGCTCCAACACATCACTAGTATTTTGTTGCACCACCTCTGGCTTTTATAACAGCTTGCAGTCTCTGAGGCATGGACTTAATGAGTGACAAACAGTACTCTTCATCAATCTGGCTCCAACTTTCTCTGATTGCTGTTGCCAGATCAGCTTTGCAGGTTGGAGCCTTGTCATGGACCATTTTCTTCAACTTCCACCACAGACTTTCAATTGGATTAAGATCCGGACTATTTGCAGGCCATGACATTGACCCTATGTGTCTTTTTGCAAGGAATGTTTTCACAGTTTTTGCTCTATGGCAAGATGCATTATCATCTTGAGAAATGATTTCATCATCCGCAAACATCCTTTCAATTGATGGGATAAGAAAAGTGTCCAAAATATCAACGTAAACTTGTGCATTTATTGATGATATAATGACAGCCATCTCCCCAGTGCCTTTACCTGACATGCAGCCCCATATCATCAGTGACTGTGGAAATTTACATGTTCTCTTCAGGCAGTCATCTTTATAAATCTCATCGGAACGGCACCAAACAAAAGTTCCACCATCATCACCTTGCCCAATGCAGATTCGAGATTCATCACTAAATATGACTTTCATCCAGTCATCCACAGTCCACGATTGCTTTTCCTTAGCCCATTGTAACCTTGTTTTTTTCTGTTTAGGTGTTAATGATGGCTTTCGTTTAGCTTTTCTGTATGTAAATCCCATTTCCTTTAGGCGGTTTCTTACAGTTCGGTCACAGACGTTGACTCCAGTTTCCTCCCATTCGTTCCTCATTTGTTGTGCATTTTCGATTTTTGGGACATATTGCTTTAAGTTTTCTGTCTTGACGCTTTGATGTCTTCCTTGGTCTACCAGTGTGTTTGCCTTTAACAACCTTCCCATGTTGTTTGTATTTGGTCCAGAGTTTAGACACAGCTGACTGTGAACAACCAACATCTTTTGCAACATTGCGTGATGATTTACCCTCTTTTAAGAGTTTGATAATCCTCTCCTTTGTTTCAATTGACATCTCTCGTGTTGGAACCATGATTCATGTCAGTCCACTTGGTGCAACAGCTCTCCAAGGTGTGATCACTCCTTTTTAGATGCAGACTAACGAGCAGATCTGATTTGATGCAGGTGTTAGTTTTGGGGATGAAAATTTACAGGGTGATTCCATAATTTATTCCTCAGAATTGAGTGAGTCCATATTTTTTTCCTTCTGCTTGGTCTAAAAAAGTAACCGTTACTGACTGCCACATTTTTTTTTTCCTGGTTTCTTATAGTGTTTCTTAAAGCCAGAAAGTTGCCATTTGAAATGAGTTTAGTTTTGTGTCATGTCTGTGATCTGCTTTTTTTTCTACAAAATTGAACAACTGAATGAACATCCTCCGAGGCCGGTGATTCCATAATTTTTGCCAGGGGTTGTATACTTAACAGATTATACTTCAATTTCAGTTTAATTTATTCAGTTCAGTCATAGTTGAGGACTTCAAGTATAGTTAGTTTATAGTATAAAAAAGTATAAAAAAAATTCAAAGCATAGTTGAGTAAACTGACAACTACACTTGTAGTGGTTTATACTTTGAGGTGGGCTTGTACCCACAGGATCCTTTGTTTAAATCCAAATCAAAGTGGAAATGTCCTTTGGGTAAGTGTGCTTTCATAAAGTAAAAAGTTGACTACAACTACTAGTAAGTGCACTGTAAAATAAACCTGTAGTCTTACATGTCAAATGTACTTCTAGGTATACTTTTATAAACCTCACTATTACTTCCTAAGTTTGTTGAATAAAACAAACTTTATACATTTTTGGTTAAGGGCACCCATTTCATCAGAGGGGGGAAAATCCACAAAATGTACCCAAAACATCTGCATTGCAAACATATTTCAAGGGGCTCAAGCAGGATAATACAGAATTTTGAGATTAAAGAAATTTTAATCTGTAGTATTCCGTAGTCCAACACTTCAATTTCCACCAGACAACAACGCCCCCCTCTGGTTATTCATCTGAATACATTGTACAGGGTGCACTGATCTGCTCTTAGGAAAGATAAAGGTTTTTATTCAAACCTTTCACTTACCCATAGTTTGGCCAAACACAAACTGTATGTTTCAGGATTTTCTCTTTGTATTAGCAAAATTAAGATCCAAAATGTAATTAACTACTACTTTACTGTTGCCTCTATTTGAAAATATACTTTCTGAAACCTTCAGGCCCGACAGACTTCCAGGTCTGAACAATAGTAGGGGAAACCCTGATTGTAGTTTTTAAACTCCTCGGGAAAACTTCTAACATTTGAGATTCGGGAGTTCTGTATTGTGAATATGCCCCCTGGTGTTTATCTAATTATGTTACAACTACATAAAGAATATCATGGGAGAAACTAACTTAAGAAGCAATGTTCCTTTAATTGTGTAACTACAGTGAACAAAGATGTTGGCGCTGAGTTCAATGGTGGATTAGTATTTAAAACAGATGAACAGATTCATAAATGACTAAACTGTGTCAGTGCAGGTATTACTCTTTTTGTTTCTTCCCAACAGGATAAAAAACTGATTAAGACTCTGTTCGACGTGCTGGCTCACCCAAACAACTACTTTAAGTACACCACTCGGGAATCCAATGAGATGCTTCCCCGCTCCTTCATACGCCTCATAAGCAGCAAAGTCTCCGCTTTCCTGCGACCTTATAAGTAAAGGTCAGAAAACTGATGTTGCACCTGATTCTGACCCCTGACCTTCCCCCCTCCACCTTACAGATCACACTCCTCGCTCTTACAGGACCTAAACACAAAACTCGTAAGTTTACCCTTTTTATTTGCCGCAGGCTTTGACAACACACAGTGCAGACCTGTGAGCAGCTTTGTGTTTTAGGGGCTTATTTTTAAAAATATACGTAATTTTCCATTTAGCACACATCTGCAATCCCAAACACAAGCGATCTGAGGGAATGTAGAATACATGAGTGGGTTTGGTTTCTGGTTTTGTGTAATGAAAAACTTTTTCAGACAGTAGGAGTGTCGTCTCGTGTGTGGTTTGAGTTTGTAATTGTATTTGTTTTAAAGGGGCAGTCTGACTCCTACCACTGAGTGTGACTGTAAGTGTGTTGTGTAATTCTGGTTTCCACCGTCCACCATCGTCCTCGAGGAGGAGCACTTCGTTTCATCCCGCATCTTTCGAAGCCTTATGATGTTTGAGCTCTTAGAGCAGTTTAAGGGTGTTGCTGTTAAAACAGTCAAATCCATGTCGTGTCCTTCCGTCCACACTGTAAAGACGTCATCCAACCTTCACAGTTTGCCATCTTCAAGCCAATTAAAGATGGTTTGTCACTGCAGGACCACGGCGGGAGATTAATTACAAACTTGAGAAATGTGAGAGCTGCAGAAATGAGACGAACATGTCGGGGAGAGAGAGAGAGAGAATGAGAAATGTCTGAGGGACATGATGTTTGCTGCTTCTTTTAAAGGTCACTTTAATTCTTCTATCTCATTGTGTTGCTGATTTCTACCACACTGGTGGTCTGCAGGTTGAAAACTAAAAGGAAAGCCTGAAACCTTTTCTTTTAACATGATAAATTAGTCTCATTTTGCCCATCTGTGGACTACCAGTTTTATTTTGTTTTTTAATTTTTGTAAATACTGAGAAATTAGACAAGGGTTGGATTCTGTTGATTTTAATGTGCTGCCCACATTTCTTAACTCCAAAGGCACTGTGTTCCCGTGACAGACACCCTGCTCACATGTTTTGTTCTGACCCAATGAAGCCGGCTCTTTCAGAGACTGCAGAACAAGACCAAGTCCAGTCATTTTGTGCACTGGATTTGAAACGAGTCCTCATCCTGCTTGATGGGTTTGATGGCAACGGATTAAAGGAACACCTTTGCTTTGGTTACACTCAGATTGTGCAAAGTGTTTTTTGGCTGCGGTCTTGAGTCATTGGATTAAATGTTAGTCACTCATGCTGGGCAAAAATTGGATGCAGAATATTAAAAAAAAAAAAATCAGATTTGTATTTGTGTAGAAAGCTTTGTAATTTCAAAACTGACCAAAACAGGGTAAATAAATAAAATTCAGTAACACTTTGAAGTGCAGCTCGAACTGCCCCCACATCTAAAGCCAACTATAAACTTCCTTAGACAACCACCAAAACACAATCAGGGTGTTCACAAAAAAAAACTAAACTGGCATCAAGCCAGGTACTGAAGGCGGCATCCATAATGTTTGTTGCTATGCCACATTTTAAGGGTGTTGTTATGGAAAACGTAACCCTTAGGAATGAAATTATTCAGGCATGGATGTATTTATTGTGCCCTGAGACTTTCTTCTCATGGATTATTGTTGAAAATTAAACACCTTTGTGTCATTTTAATGCAACAAGCTAGTTTGGATCCCAAGTTTTGTTTGGGAACATCCAGATTATGGTTTGGTTTCAGATCGTTGAGCCATCATTACTGCCACATTGCAGACATTAAATGTGTAGTTTGTGAGCTGATGGCAAATTTCTTCTTCAGCCCCTCTATAGAAAATGACCATTTGCTATCTGATGTCCATTTTACGGGAGGAGGTTTTGACCTTTAGTTTCAAGTACCTTGATTTCAGGATGACAAAGGGACTTTGACAACTGGAGGGTGATGCTGGGGAAGCCCACAACCATCTGTTTGAAATTTGGAAATGGGGGGGGGCGGCGTCAACTAACATTCCAGCATCACATTCCCATGTGCCCTTCAGTACCCCCCCCCCCCCCCCCCCACCACCACCACCACAATCAGCTTCCTCCTGCAACCTGACAAAAGAAAATGGCTTTTTTTTTTTTATGCGTTTGCTATGATGTATCAGAGTTGATATTTGCACTTGAATTGTTATTGCTCATGTAAAGAGATGTCTGGATTTTGTATTTGTCTTTTTAAATGAATGGAGTTGTTCTTATTTTCTTGTAGCCTGTTTGTTCATGAAATCCTCCCCGTTTTAGTCTATAGACTCTATACACTTAAACATTACAGACTGTAAAAATGTGTACAGACAAGAATGAAACAAGTTTGTACTCGTTACTGTTCAACACTTAAAATAAAACATACTGTACTTCAGCCTCATTTCAAATATGTTTAATGTCTGAGTTCACAAAATACATCCCACTGCAGGGAGAAAAGTTGATGCAAAAATGGCTTAAGAGTGAAAAGCAGGTTAACAAACCAGACATGCGCGCTGCGCTCAGACTGCATGGTTTTCTGTGGCCAGTGCAGTTTCACCTCTGGAAGCGGTAGAACGGACGCGCTGTGAGGACACAGGCGCAACATTAGTGCTGTGTACATTTTTTGACCTAAAAACCAAAATTTGATGACTTACATTTACACGTGGGAAAGTAGCGGCTCCACTGGCCATCGCCTCCACAGGTGATCATCCTCGGGCCCGACAAGACGTATCCCGGGTCACAGTGGAAAGTCACCGCGTCTCCGTAGCGGTACGGCTCAACCCGAGCTCCCATCCAGTAGCCGTTGAGCACATGTGGAGTTTGACATGTTATTTCTGTGAGGACACAGAGCTCAGTGTTTATTCTGCTTGTGTCAAAGGTTGAAATGTTTTACACACGAGTGTCACTCAGCACATCCCAGACCTTTGCATACTGGAGGAGGTGCACTCCAGTTCCCCTCCTTTGTGCACCAGATGTCCCTGTGTCCAATAACGACTCCTTTGAGGCAGCGGTAATAAACCACGTTGCCGTACAGGTGCGGTGGCTCCACGGCGCCTCTCATCTCTGCGTTTGGCACCTGGTGGGGCTCAGGGCAGTCCACAGCTGTGAGAAACAGTTTCACACTGCTAACATCATTTTTATTGTTATTTAGGTTCACCTTAAAGTGTTTTTATGATCAGTCACTGCACCTTCACAATCGGGAACGCGTCCGTCCCAGCCTGTACTCATGCAGTTTCTGGTTCCTTTTCCCACAAGCCGATACCTGGTGACAGAAGTGTGAGTTTCAGTTGTAACACGTAAGGATGCAAAGGAAAGTGTACAAGCAAGAGCACCAGGATTTCCTCACCCCTCGTTACAGACGGCTGTCGCCTTGTCCCCAAACTCCACTCCAGTATAAACAAACTGTCCGTACTGAATCTCACCTGCAGAGCCGCAGAGCTTCCCTTTTGGTGGGGTTGTAAAGGTTTTGTTAAATAAAATACATAAAAAAAATGCAGTACATCTACCATCTTGATTTTTTTTTTTAACTGAATTGTTTGCATTGCAGTTTTGACATGCAAAATGTTTTCCAGCTTTACTTCTTCCATTTACTTACCTGCTTCAGAAATTTCAGATTTTTTTATTTTATTTTTTTTAAATGGAGGGGTGTGAGAGTGCATGTTCAGGCTGTGCAATATACATGTAAAATTATACTTTGTTTATATTATTTTAAACAGAGTATGACAATTTAACTGAAGAGACATCAGAGTAAAGTAATTCTAAATGTTCATTTCTGTCTGTTGCTAAATTTAAGATGTCAGGTTTAAATTAAATACAACCAAATGAAAAACAGTGAGGGGGATTAGTTTCCCTACAGTAGGCTAATATAGGTCACCCCGTGTCAAACACATGAAGGTTTGTAACCAAAAACACCCGACACACAGCAGGGTAAGAGCCTACAAAAGAAGCACCCAGGTCTTGAAAAGACGTGCACCACAGGCGGGGTGGGGGGGGGAATCACCTGGAAGGGGGAGGAGCTGTGTGAAAGAAGAGGTTCCACGCAACAATATGTCACTACCATGAAGAGGAGACCAATTCTTCATTCTTTGTTAAACTGTGCAACCTGAAGCTTTTTGGCTTTTTTTGTTTCTTTAATGTGAATATCATCAGCAATTACATGATATTCAAATGACATGACATGATTTCCCCCCCACACACACACACACACATCAGGAATACAAAGTGTTGGCGGGGGGGAATCGCTCAAGTACAGAGTTATGCTAAATATGAATGAAATTGGTCACCTGGTTCTTGAGATATTGTGCTAACAAAGCGAAAGCGGACAGACAGACGGACATGCTAATTGCTATACCCCCCCCCCCCCCCCCCCCCACACACACACACACACCGTATTTCATACCTGACGGAATAAAAGGACAGACTATAAATTTTACTTCTGATTTACTTTGTGCACTTTGTGTAATATTAAAATGCACTAATATTAAACACCACTCGATTATTACGTCCGCCAAGGACGTAAGAAGATCATCAGCGTTTATTTGTCTGTGTTAGCAAGATTACGTCAAAACTACTGCACAGATTTTGACAAAATTCTCTCCACATGTAGATATGAGGCCATGGAAGACTCCACTGAATTTTGGAGGTGATCCAAATCTGGATTATGGCTCAGGATTTGTCGGGAATGATACGGATCCATATGCAGGTTCTGCAGCAGAAATACGAGGTCTGTCAATAAAGTAAGGGTCCTTTTTATTTTTTTCAAAAACTATATGGATTTCATTCATATGTTTTTACGTCAGACATGCTTGAACACTCGTGCGCATGCGTGAGTTTTTCCACGCCTGTCGGTGACGTCATTCGCCTGTGAGCACTCCTTGTGGGAGGAGTCGTCCAGCCTCTCGTCGGAATTCCTTTGTCTGAGAAGTTGCTGAGAGACTGGCGCGTTGTTTGATCAAAATTTTTTCTAAACCTGTGAGACACATCGAAGTGGACACGGTTCGAAAAATTAAGCTGGTTTTCAGTGAAAATTTTAACGGCTGATGAGAGATTTTGAGGTGATTCTGTCGCTTTAAGGACTTCCCACGGTGCGAGACGTCGCTCAGCGCTCTCAGCCGCCGTCGTCAGCCTGTTCAAGCTGAAAACCTCCACATTTCAGGCTCTATTGATCCAGGACGTCGTGAGAGAACAGAGAAGTTTCAGAAGAAGTCGGTTTCAGCATTTTATCCGGATATTCCACTGTTAAAGGAGATTTTTTTAATGAAAGACGTGCGGACGGATCCGCGCGTCGGGACGCAGCCGACGCAGTGCGGCGGCACAGGAAAAACACCTCCGTGTTGATAACCATTTGTAAAATCCAGGCGGCTTTTGATGGCTTTCAGTGGAGTGAGTATATGAGAAATTGTTTAACAGGCAGGACAAGTTCCAACTTGTCCTTAAGGCTTTCAACAGAGGTGTTTTTCCTGTGGCGGAGCGTCGCGGCGGCTGCGTCCCGACGCACGGACCCGTCCGCACGTCTTTCATTAAAAAAATCTCCTTTAACAGTGGAATATCC
Source organism: Thalassophryne amazonica (assembly GCF_902500255.1). Taxonomy (NCBI): domain Eukaryota; kingdom Metazoa; phylum Chordata; class Actinopteri; order Batrachoidiformes; family Batrachoididae; genus Thalassophryne; species Thalassophryne amazonica. Next base: position 96,079,734 of record NC_047108.1, on the reverse strand, counting down.
GGATAAAATGCTGAAACCGATGACTTCTGAAACTTCTCTGTTCTCTCACGACGTCCTGGATCAATAGAACCTAAAATGTGGAGGTTTTCAGCTTGAACAGGCTGATGACGCCGCCTGAGAGCGCTGCATGACGTCTCGCACCGTGAAAAGTCCTTAAAGCGACAGAATCACCTCAAAATCTCTCATCAGCCGTTAAAATTTTCACTGAAAACCAGCTTAATTTTTCGAACCGTGTCCACTTCGATGTGTCTCACAGGTTTAGAAAAAATTTTGATCAAACAAAGCGCCAGTCTCTCAGCAACTTCTCAGACAAAGGAATTCCGACGAGGGGCTGGACGACTCCTCCCACAAGGAGTGCTCACAGGCGAATGACGTCACCGACAGGCGTGGAAAAACTCACGCATGCGCACGAGGGTTCAAGCATGTCTGATGTAAAAACATATGAATGAAATCCATATAGTTTTTGAAAAAAATAAAAATAAAATAAAAAGGACCGTTACTTTATTGACAGCCCTTGTATACGACACCATGATGTAAAACCAAGATCAGGAAGATGCTATTTTGTTTCAGTTTGTGAATTAAATATCAGATTGCAACATCTTGATCAGTTGGACTATTCTGGATCAGGATGCAATCATTGCATTGTGGAATCCAGATCCAGGTAAAGTCCAGGACACAATGTGAATCACACAGCTTTTATTTTCATCAGTCCTTAATAAAGATAAGTGTGATGGGGAGCGTGGCCCCCGGGAGAGTCAGAGAACACACGAATCCAGATGCAGAGTTTTGTCACATACGTCACAAATGAGCCACAGCAATACAATTTTTTTTGCTTTGAGCAGCCCAGTTGCTACATGTACAGAGTACAGACTATAGCAACACTTTAAAAATAAGCAGTTAGCAGCGACAGACGTTGGAAAAACATGTTTTAACCTTTACAGAGAGAATCTGGAGTCATGCTATTGGCTCACGTTGCTTCTGACGTGTAAGAGAGAACACAGGTATGAGATCTTCAGAAGAACATTTGTAACCACAATAATGTGGCTACTTACGTTCACACCGTAGAGTCAGTTTCGCCCATTTCCCGTTGACACACTTGCGGTACCTGCTACCGCCTGCATGAACGTGTCCAACACCGCAGGTATAACGGACTTTGTCACCAGAAGCAAATGATGTCATCGCGGCGTAATTATCATCAAGGTGGATGCTGGACGTGTTCACGGTTACTGGAACGCCACATCTGCCTGGTTAACAAACATTTTAGGGAGAAACGTGGTTTAAAGTGTAACAGCAGAAGTTGGGAACAGAGTAGAGGTGGTACCTTCTTTATCAGCGGAGGGCAGACACTGCGGGATTTTAGGCTGCCAGCGACCGTCGGCGCCACAAGTGATCTGCTGTGCTCCATCCAGCTGGAAACCCACACTGCAGGTGAGGTTCACCTCGTCTCCCACCTGGTACACAGAGGCAGCGTCTCCCCTCTGCACAGCGTGGGCCACCGCAGGGGCCGAGCAGGCGACGCCCATCTCTGCACAGACCCAAATGTGAACAGGCTGCACACAGGTTTGACAGCATGTTTAACTGAAGCAGTCACACCCTCTGCCCAGCTGATCACATAAAACTCAGCTTAAAAATAAATAAAAATCCCCAGAACACAAGACCACAGGAATCCATCAGTACAGAGTGACAGATTTATATTTTAGTTCAAAATGTGTTTAAAAACAGTCTTTTTAGTCATTAAAAACCATCTAATGCAGGGGTTTTCAAAGTGTGGGAGAGTGAGCCCCCCCCCCAAAACAAATGAATAGCTCCACCCCCACCCCCATGACATAATTTCAACATCTGTGTGTGTTTCTTTATATTAAGTATTTGTGTGTTTTTAAGGAACTGTCACATTTTACAGCCTTTGTAAACATGTTTTTAAAGAACTTTCTATTCTTACCTTTTGTCATACTAAAAAATTTTTTTTAGAACATTTAAATATCTGCGTGTTTCTAAATGTATGTGGCATAACTAACATTTTAACAAATAATATTAATTCAACTTTACAGGGATGGGTATTGATAAGATTTTAAATCGATATCGATGCCATTATCGAGTCCACTTATCCATCAGATTCCTTACTGATTACCTTGTCAATACCTCCTGTGAATTTTCTGTGTACAAAAGGTAGGCTTTACAGCTATTCTATGTCAATAACATTTTATTGAGTCTTAAAGTAAATATTAAATTGGTCAGTGATCCTTGATCTCTGGACATAAATAAAATCTGTAGTTTTCTCAAAAGCATTTCCTTTCAAACATTAATGGTATGAATGTCACTCCATACCTCTGAGCTGAGCTCAGCCGGCTGCGCTGCAAGTCAACATCAATGTTCATAAAGAACTCAAAGAACGCAGGACGTCTTATTTTGGGAACGAAAAAATGTTTTAGTCTGTTTGTATTTTATACTTATGTCTGAAATTATTTAAAACAGTGATTCACTTTCAAGTTATTAACTCCAACCGGACTCTAACTTGACTTGGCAGAGAGCAGTGTCACAGCCCGCCCGAATGGTCCACCCCTAAAAATCAGTCCACCTTTTGCATCTGCGCATGCGTCATTTCAGACCACAGCAGCACGTCTGAGGAGTCTGGTCACCAAAAGCAATCAAATGGATTAATGGGATTATTGACTATCAGACGATAAAGATAAAACCTCTTAAAATCATTCTAAAGTTAGTTTTAAGCAGAAACGAGGTGACATTCTGTGACATTTTGAAATGTCCGACACACAGTGAACGCATCAGCTAGCCACAGTGCTCCGATTGCTTCCGCCACCTTTTATGATCAAATCAATTTTATTTATATAGCGCCAAATCACAACAAACAGTTGCCCCAAGGCGCTTTATATTGTAAGGCAAAAGCCATACAATAATTACAGAAAAACCCCAACGGTCAAAACGACCCCCTGTGAGCAAGCACTTGGCGACAGTGGGAAGAAAAAACTCCCTTTTAACAGGAAGAAACCTCCAGCAGAACCAGGCTCAGGGAGGGGCACTCTTCTGATGGGACTGGTTGGGGCTGAGGGGAGAGAATCAAGAAAAAGACGTGCTGTGGAAGAGAGCAGAGATCAATCACTAATGATTAAATGCAGAGTGGTGCATACAGAGCAAAAAGAGAAAGAAACACTCAGTGCATCATGGGAACCCCCCAGCAGTCTAAGTCTATAGCAGCATAACTAAGGGATGGTTCAGGGTCACCTGATCCAGCCCTAAGTATAAGCTTTAACAAAAAGGAAAGTTTTAAGCCTGATCTTAAAAGTAGAGAGGGTGTCTGTCTCCCTGATCTGAATTGGGAGCTGGTTCCACAGGAGAGGAGCCTGAAAGCTGAAGGCTCTGCCTCCCATTCTACTCTTACAAACCCTAGGAACTACAAGTAAGCCTGCAGTCTGAGAGCAAAGCGCTCTATTGGGGTGATATGGTACTATGAGGTCCCTAAGATAAGATGGGACCTGATTGTTCATGATTATGATGAAATAATGCAGAATTTATGTGGAAATGGTTACTGTATGAAAGCTTCAGATATGTGTTGCTGAGATAGATGATGACTGGTGTTCCATTTTGAAGCAGGAACGAGGTGTTAATCCGTGAACCCTGTCATCAGGGGGGACCGATTTTTAGGGGGACAGCGGTGCAGCGTTTGGAGCTGTGCAAATGGAATGGAGGATGATTCTTGTTTCTTGCCTGATACGAGACAAGAGTCCCAGTCAGTGACTTTAATCCACACAAAATTGACATTTTTAAATGGCTTTCAGAGGGGTTAAGAAGCGAACTTGCCACTTTTGAAAAGCAACGAACCAATGAAGCAGTCGGTCGGAGCACTGCTTCGTTCAAGCCTTAAGAACAGAAGTGCTGCAGAAGTGGTTGATTACAGACCCGCTGCATATATATATATATATATATATATATATATATATATATATATATATATATATATATATATATATATATATATATATATATATATATATATATATATATATATATATATATATATATATATATATATATATATACACACACACACACTAACCATTGTACAATACTAGCAATTTACTCGCCCTACGGGTGGGAACTACTGTACTACAGGAACTACGGGTGAAGATTTCGAATGTTGACGTCATATCCTCCTGACTATCCTGGAATGGAATTCTAATCAATATTTCGTCATTTACCTGCTATATGATAGTCATGATGGAGACATTTGATTGGAGAGTTTTGCCATTTCACAATCACACTGGTTGCTGAGGTTTATGCAACGATGTAAATTTAAGACATTTTGATGCAGCTATTTTCGCATTAGTGTCACCACTACCACGCTCCACTCTGCTATCACAGAACCTCCGGGTACACAACGTTGTTGATAAACTTTCCTCTTTGTCTGGTTCTTCACAAAGATTTTTAAAACGCTCATGGCCCCAGCTGAACAGCCTGGTCACTATGCTGTATGTTTGGATTCAGGGCTGATTAACACTCCTGGCGATAATGCAGCTGCCGCTCTGCCAACTGCCACAAATCTTCACAGAAGAGTTATGGGTAGTTAGCATGCTAATATTTTAGTCTGAGATGATAATACTAATGCCATATACATGGGTCACACACAAAGGTTACCACTCAGCCATGTTACCCCGCTGTCTAGCTAGACAACACAGTGAAGTGGATAGACATTGCACACTCCTGTCCAGATGGTGGCAGTAATTCAGTTGTTGATCTGGCAACCACCATAAAACTTCATAGAGGAAGGAGCGTTGTGGCTAGTTAGCTTGCTAATACTTATGTCTGAGATGATACTCCATAATTCTGTGCATCTATGAGGAGCATGTGATACGTAACCCTCCTATATTACTCCAGGATCTACAAAAATGACATGGGGATCAAATGTGATGACATGCAGGATCAGATGTACATTTGGTCAATTATAGTATAGATAGGTGGCAAATACAAATATTTTTAGTTAAGCAGACAAGGAAAATCTAGTCTCGGGCAAGTTACATAATATGTAGAAAGAGTTTACTTCTTTTAAAGCATAGTTTCTTTATTCAATAACACATGCTTATATTAAAGTCAGGTGTATAAAGCAGGATAGATGAAATAATCTTTGTGATGTCATACGTTTCGCTGGTCAAGAATGCAAAAAACAGACAAGTTCTCTGATGAGAAAGCAATATAAAGAAAATAAAGACAAAATGCAATGTGGAAACTATCGCCCTGCAAGTGTGCTCAACATAGATTACAAAATTTTTACCTCTATTTTATGCAAAAGATTAGAGACAATTCTACCAGACCTTTAAACAAAGACCAGACGGGTTTCATTAGACAGAGAGACTCAGGACAATATTCGAAAAACATTATTAGTTATGAAACATGTCAAAAAATGTAATTTGGAAACACTCATGATAAGTTTAGATGCTGAAAAAGCATTTGATTCGGTACGACGGGAATTTCTATATAAAATAATGGCTAAATTTGGCCTCCATCATAATATTATTGACACTTTTGCTGCGTTATACAACAAACCAGTTGCCAGAATAAAAATTAACGGGGATTTGACCAAAACTTTTACCTTGGAGAGAGGCACTCGTCAAGGGTGTGGAGCCTCCGCACTTTTATTTGCTCTATTCATCGAGCCTTTGAGCCAAGTTATAAGACAGACTATAGAAATCAAAGGAGTAAACCTTGACTCGGGTGAACAAAAACTAGCCCTTTTTGCGGACGACATACTGATATTTTTGACTGAGCCCTTGCAATCTCTACCCAAACTAATGCAGGTGTTGGATAAATATGGTTCTCTCTCTGGATATAAAATCAACATAAATAAAACTCAAGTGTTAAAACTAAACTATAAGTCACCAATAAGTATAAAAAAATACATAAATGGAAATGGGACTCAAATAACATCAAATATTTGGGAGTTGTTTTAATAGAAGATTTTGATAAACTTTGACGCAAATTATGGTCCATTAATCTCAAAAATTAAAACAGATTTATAGAGGTGGAGCACAGTCCCCTTTTTGGGCTTGCACTCTCATGTGGAATCAATCAGAATGAACATCCTTCCACAATTACTGTATTTATTTCATTGTTTACCAGTTTGGATATCACAGAAATATTTTGATGAATGGGATAGAATGTTGGGTAAATATATTTGGCAAAACAAAAAAGCTAGAGTTAAATATAAAACACTACAGTTGATGAAGGAGAAAGGTGGACTCGGGCTACCTTGCCTTCAAGAATATTACTATGCAGCCCAACTTAGACCTCTGATATGTTTAGGTTCCCCAACCTACTCAGCCACCTGGAAGGAAGTTGAAAGGGTAGAAACAGAAAAAATACCAATTATGGCAATATTGTCAGATAAAAAATTAAGAAACAAATTTAACACCATGAAGGATTTTATGTACAAATCTATGCTGAAATGTTGGGATGGGGTACTAAAAATTTGTAAACTGGAGAAAATCTCTGGGATATTAAGATGGATAGCGTATGATTCAGACTTTTTGCCAAATACTCAAGATAACAGGTTTAAAACTTGGATCTCAAAGGGTCTAACTTCGTACTACTCTTTCATCCACAAGGGGGTGTTCATGAGCTTTGAAAAACTGAAGGAAAAAAATGGTCTTCGTCAAGATGACTTCTATAGATATTTACAAATCCGACATCATTTCGATCAAAACATCAAAGTCTTATGGGAAAACAGTGAATTAGGATTTATACACACCTTTTTAACTCTAACAAAATTAATTTCTATGAACAATATAATATCTAATTTGTATAAAGCAATTCAGTTAAGTAAAGAAGGTAACACGGAGTACATTAAGAAAAAAAAGGGAAATTGAGGGAAATCTGAATATTTCAATTGAAAGTTGGGAAAAGATTTGTCATCTTCAGTGGAAGACCACAGGATCTAATACATGGCAAGAGTTTGGATGGAAGAGTATTACAAGGTTCTTTACCACACCTGTTCAAAAAAGACAGAGGGAGTGGGGATTCATGTTGGAGGCTCTGTGGCTCCTCTGGGGCCAACCACTATCACATTTTTTGGGATTGCAGTATTCTCAAATCATACTGGTCACAGATTTGCAATCATGTAAATTATGTTTTTGACTCTCAAGTGACATTTACATTTGAATGCTTATATTTGGGAGATGTAAATGTTCAGAATTGGAGAAGGGATGAAACAAAATTATTGGCAATCCTATTAATAGCAAGTAAAAAAGCCATCACAAGAAAATGGTTGAAGGCAGACCCTCCCTCGGTGGAAGAGTGGATAGAAATAGTCCACGATATCTACGAGATGGAAAAACTACCCATCATTCGGAATCAAAGAGACTCTTTTTATGAAACATGGACAAAGTGGACAGAATATGTGAAATATACAAGATCAGACTTTACTTGAACAATATTTTTATCAATGAATACTGATTATTCATTTTCTGACCAAATGTAACAGCACTCTTCCCCATTGTTTTTTTTAATTATTTTTTGTTGTTTTTTCCCCTCTGTTTTCGTATATTTGAAAACTTAAAAATAAAAAAAATTACAAAAAAATCCAACAATGACGCATATGTGGACATGTTAACCCCCTGAATGTCACAGGAAGTCTGTTCAGGTTGCTGTTATGATTTCTGAGTTGTTTGTGCAAAATGATTAAAGTCAAATCTGTACAATGGAAAAAAAAAAGAGAGAAAGCAATATAAAAAAAATAAATGCATACAAATGTGAGAAGTCCTTCCTCTGCATTCTGAATACAACAACAAGTCCAGTCACATGACCTCTACTTTCCTGTGTGGGTAACAATCAAGTCCCTCTACACTTAATGTTTCAGGTTAGTTAGAGTTTGTCACCTTCACAGGATGGGAATTCACCAGTCCAGCCAGACTTCTTGCATATCATGTTGTTCCCCCCTTTCAGAGTGTATCTGCCAACATGGAAATGATTAAAACCAAAGACAAGCTCAGAGTCGATTTGGTTCAGTTTTCGATGACTTCATGAACTTACCCTTCGTTACATACGGCATAAACTCTCTCTCCAATATATGAATTCCCTTCATAGATGAGCTGCCCGTGAGGGAGCTCCCCGACATTACCACACGATTTCTCTGGAGGTGAGTTGGGGGGTGGACAGGATCAGTAAAAAGCATAACTCAAAGAGTGGAATGACAGTGTCCTTCAGCAAAAATAAAAGGTGAACAAAAATAAAAAAGATTTCCAGTTATGGTCTCTGAATGCTTTGAATAACACATAATTATCCTTAAAGCAGACTAATACTGAATTCAACAAATAAACTTACAGTATTTACTTTCGGGACAAATTCATATTTGTATCAGGGTTCTCTCCAGACAAAGGAATAACGACGTCATTACCTCACGATTGTCTCAGTGCGAAACTTGGTAGGAATCTGACCGCGCAGGAAAATTTCACAAACAACTTCAGCTCTTAGTTTTATCCTGTTTACATCCAGATGGCACAAACCATGACAGAATGCAAGTATTACACAAAGCCTGATGATCAGAGGACAATCTCTGCATTTTGTTTCATCTTGGCGGTGACCACAGCCCGTGAGGGGAACTGCGATCTCCGGTCCGTCCGGGAGGGGGTGCACCGACACTGAGCGTCACGGAGGCTGATGCACAGCCGGCTCAATCGACGCCGTCTGCTGCACGATCGAACACATCAGAAGGCTAACAACAGTGCTGCAGGCAGCTCCTGTGACAGTGAACAGGAGGCTTTTATGAAGAAAACTCTGGGAGAGAGAGGGATAATTAGCAATAAAATACATCAGAGACCACTAATTATTACCACATGTGCGTGGATAGACTTACAATCATGAATACTTTGATGTTGTGTTACTAACTGGGACATTAAATGTGCAACATGTGCTTGTTTGTGGCTTATTTTTTTAAGCTCTAAAGGATCATTTTTTTTAATGTTATTTTTCCATTCCATTTTTCCATTCTTTTTGCAAGAAGGAAGGCATAAGTACTTTTCAGTCTATGTAAATTGGTTTTATTAATAAATTTACTTATTTCTTACATTGCAAGTTCATCATTAGCACTTACATTTTTTGACAATACAGATGGCTGTCAAAATCTGAATCACAAGGACAACGTGAGAATTTCACACTTTGAAGTGAATGCCCCCAGCCTGGCGATATTGTGACTTGGGAATTCAAACTTAGCAAATTGAAAATTATCCAGGAGAAATCTGTAAAGAAAAAAAAAAATCTGGAATTTGCCACATTTTAACTGGTCTTTCTGTACATTTCTTTTTATTTCAGATAAGATTATTGCACATAGGACTTCAGGACACAAGGTCAGATGGGACCCTGAGTGTTGTGCGCTGCTTTGGTGATAGTTGCCAACAGCACTGCTAGACTAAAAAGTTCTGGGGAGCACCCTGCGTATGATCAAATATTAAGTTAATGAAATATGTATTTGCTTTTTAATTATTCCTTCTTCAAATACGTCAACCCCGGAGACGTTCGGAAATTGAACTCTACTACAAGTGATAAGTAATGTGACAAACACAGGAACTTATTTACAGACACCTGCTTCTATTCCTCTTTAACACTCATTGGAATTACAACCCCAAATCAGAAAAATGTGGACAGTATGGAAAAGGTAAAACAAATTTAAACAATTTTAAAATGTTTAAACTGTCTGCAATGAAACAGAAGTCAACTAAAAGCAAGAATCACAGCGGGGTTTCCACCACCACATCTAAGACTTTTCTAATTGGAGTTTTGTTCATCCATTTTCTGCCACTTATCTGGCTACGGGTCGCGATGGAAAACTGACTAAGCAGCTCATCCCACAATTCCCTGTCCTTGGCCAAGTAATGTCACTATCTGGGAAATAATCAATCTCTCCAGTGTGTCCTGTGTCTTCCTCCCAGTTGGACATGCCTGGAAGACTTCCCTAGGGAGACGACCAAGGGGCATCCTCATCCTTGATTTAAGGTTTTAGTTTGAAAAGTGGAAATCTGACATTTATTTATAGGGTGGAGAGTGTTGCTTTTGGTAGCCGGCAATCAATCAGTTCACCCTATTGAGGTTTCAAATCCTGCAAAATGTCAGAGAAGTGGCTTTCACTGCAAGATGTACATTATACAATTATAATGGTTTCACATAGCCGTTATGGAATCAGTTTGTCATTTATAAATATTAGGCATGAGTATTGAGACTGCATATACTGAATATAGAATGTAATATTTAACATAATAAGAAAAATAGAAGCAGCTGCCTGTGCATTAATGTTTCCTTTGCTTTTATTTTACTTGGATAACTAAATTTACTTCGAGGGAAAACTAAAATATGTTACTTGAAATAAGATATTTATGGATGAAGTAGACTCAAACTCATTATTTGAGAAAAAAATCAAACGTTTCTTCTAAAAAAATGTTTAAACACGTTTTATACATACATACAAACATGTACACACACTACAAATGTTTTTCTTTAATGGCGCGAACAGCGTAGGGCGTAAGCAAGCACCAGAGAGCTGACAGAAAAACCATCATAAAAAGAAAATCCTTTTTGTGACGTTCCAAGCGGACAATAAAAGCGTCAATGACGCGTGTTTGTGCTTACTTTCGCATTTGAGTGAGAGTTTGGGCCACTTTCCGTCCACACACTGCACAGCTCGGAGTCCTTTGGTGGGTCTGAAATCCTCCGCACAGTCATAATAAACTTTTTCTCCGCTGGAAAAGTTCTGTCTGCCGACAAACTTCGACACCAACTTGGTGTGAGGATACTCCGGAGGGGCCGAACATTCCTGCGAAAAACCTGCGCAAAACAAACAAAAACAACAACTCCATTATCGTGTTCATTAAAATGCTACTGTCCACTTAAATTAATTATAAATAATAATAAAAATAATTGCTGGGTTTAACTTACCTGAAACAAATGACAAAAACACGACAATCTTACTGAAATTCTCCATGTTTCTGCCCCTTGAAGTGAGGTGGCAGCAGAAGGAGCCGTTTGGAGGAGGAGGAGGAGGAAAACACGAGGATAAACTACTAAAGGTATGATTTCTATCTAAACACCCTCAAAGCCCCGTAAATTAGTCTTCGTATGGAGAAACACCTGCCGCCGCTGTCAGTATGGTCAAGAGCGAAACGCTTGTTCGAGACTGACTACGTGGCGGAAGTCCATATTTGGGCTCCTGGTTCCACGTTGAGACACGCCCACTTGCTCCTGCTCCCTTTGCTTACACATTGAATCCTAGTACTAGTAGCCAAAAAGCAGTATTAGTACAGCAGATAACAGAATATTTACAGAAGAATTGGCCAAATGGTGATAGAAATGCCAAATTCAGCACAAATACTCCTTAGACATTACTCTTTTGAAAAAAAAAAAAAAAAAACGATTGGCCATTTGAATTTTCAATCGGTGGTGTCAACTGAAGAATTACACAGAGGTCAAAATTAAAAGATGCTCCAATCATATTGAAAAATATTCCACATTATTTGCCTGATCATAAAGATTCCAAAAAGTATAGTTTGGACTATCTGTGACTGAATTCTATGGAGTTACGGGATAAAAACAGCAAGAATGGTGACAAAAGTCAGTTTCATTTTGTACAAAAGTTAAAGTTGCTCCAATTTTGGTAAAAAGTGATGCAAATTACTAGTTGAGTTAACACAGTTTTAAAAAGGATCGGTGCAGCGTCTGCAGTGATGCGGTCGCTGTATCGGACCGTCGTGGTGACGAGAGAGCTGAGTAGGGGGGCAAAGCTCTCGATTTACCGATCGATGTACGTTCCGATCCTCACCTATGGTCATGAGATTTGGCTCATGAACCGAAAGAACGAGATCGCGGGTACAAGCGGCCGAGATGAGTTTCCTCCGCAGGGTGGCTGGGCGCTCCCTTAGAGAGAGGTGAGGAGCTCGGTCACTCGGGAGGAGCTCGGAGTCGAGCCGCTGCTCCTCCACGTCGAAAGGAGTCAGTTGAGGTGGCTCGGGCATCTTTTCCGGATGCCCCCTGGACGCCTCGCTGGAGAGGTGTTCCGGGCACGTCCCATTGGGAGGAGGCCCCGGGGAAGACCCAGGACATGCTGGAAGGATTACATCTCTCGGCTGGCTTGGGAACGCCTTGGGGTTCCCCCGGAGGAACTGGGGGAGGTGTGTGTGGATCGGGAGGTCTGGGCGGCTTTGCTTGAGCTGCTGCCCCCGCGACCCGACTCCGGATAAAGTGGAAGAAAATGGATGGATGGATAGTTTGGACCATGTATCATCCTTACTTATCATGTTACGGGGGTAACATATGTCACATATCATAGAATCCAATAAACATAGACCTTGTTTGACCTTTACTTTGGAGACCAAGCATTCAACACTGTCAACACTATTCCATTTATTAATCCTATTAGCTCAACCAATATTTGCACCACGTTTCACCAGAATTGGAGCAACTTTAATTTTCAACCCCTGTGCAAACTGAAATTGACCTTTGTCACCATTTTTGATAGGGTTTTAAAAAGGAATTAGTTTGCACCATGGGTCATGCTTAGTTATCATGTTACAGGTTAAGATATGTCACATGTCATTAAATCCAATGGATGTCAACATTGTTTGACCTTTACTTTGCAGAACAAACCTTCAACACAGTCAAAACTATTCCATTTAATCCTATTAGCTCAACCAATATTTGCACCACGTTTTACCAAAATTGGAGCAACTTTAACTTTTGACCCCTGTACAAAATGAAACTGACCTTTGTCACTATTCTTGCTGTTTTTATCCCGTAACTCCATAGAATTCAGTCACAGACAGTCCAAACTATATCTTTTTGGAATATTTACCCTCAGACAAATAATATGGTATAGTTTTCAAGATGATTGGAGCATCTTTTAATTTTGACCCCTGTGTAATTTTTCAATGGACTCCTACCTGGCTGTCTATTGAAAATTCAAATGCCCAATCATGTTTTATTTTAAAAGAGTAATGTCTAAGGAGTATTTGTCCCAAAATTGTTGCTTCTATCACCATTTGTAGGATTGTTTCAGTTATCTGCTCTACTATATGTTGCAATCTGTGGGGTATCCAAATGGGCATTTGTAGTAGTGGCACTGTGCGGACGTTTATAAACCTCACTCCCCCAAGGCCTAAAGACGCTCTAGCAACAGACGCTAGAGGCCACAGGTTATATCCTTGTGGACAGAGCACCTGTCTCCCATCCCAGACGTTGTCAAGTTTGTGCCCAAGAGAGTAAGGCTACACAAGCAGACTACACAACACTATGTTATCCCAAGTGACAGCTGGAGACTAGTAACTGCAGAATGTTAGTGAGGTCCAAGAGGTGGTGGTGGCATTATACAAATATACAAGACCAGGCACTTAAAAAAAAAAAAAAAAAGAAAAAACAAGCAAGAAGGTCATGGAATTGATTCCTACCTGTGGCCTTTCTGTGTAGAGTTTGCATGTTCTCCCCGTGTCTGTGTGGGTTTCCCCTGGGTGCTCCGGCATCTTCCCACATCCAAAAGACATACAGCTTAGGTGGACTGGAATCTATAAATTGTCCATAGATGTGCGTGTGGGTGTGAATGTGTTTGTTTGTCTATATGTGGCCCTGGGACAAACTGGCATACAATCCAGGGTGTACCACGCCTCACGCCCTACAACTGCTGGCATAGGCTCCAGCCCCCCTGTGACCCTTAAGAGTGTGTGAGTAGTTCAGATAAATGAAGAATAACATTATTTAAATCCCTTGGCTTTATCGTTACATAATTTAAATTTATTGGGGAAGTGATGGCCTAGTGGTTAAGTGTTGGGCTTGAGACCAGAGGATCCTTGGTTCAAATCCCACCCTGACTGGAAAATCATTAAGGGCCCTTGGGCAAGGTCCTTAATCCCCTAGTTGCTCCCGGTGTGTAGTAAGCGCCTTGCATTGCAGCACCCTGACATTGGGGTGAATGTGAGGTATTATTGTAAAGCATCTGATGCTGATGTAAAAGCACTATATAAATGCAGTCCATTTGTCATTTTTATAAATAATTGAAAAATAAAGACTTTAAAATGTATTTTTAATGACCTGTCATGGCTCACCTGCAGTACCTTCGCAGCCCACCAGGGGCCATGCCCACACTTGAGGAATCACTGCACTGTATCAGATGCAGTCACAGACCAGGAACAGGCAATTAGAACTAATACACAAAAGACTAACTGCTAAAAATTTAAAAGATGCTAACATAACCCAGAACAGGAGGTAAAGTGGTCCTCACATGTATCTGTCACAATCCACAATTTCAGAGGTACACATGCAGCAGCAGGGCTGGACTGATTATCTGGCGTACCGGGCAAATCCCGCCGGGCCCTTGCACATTTTGGGCCCCCTCAGGTCTGTCATTAAAAAGTATATGTATATAATTATAGTTTTTATTGATTGCGACGGTAAAAAATGACACATAGTGACCCACTGGATGCTTCTCCTGAGGCACATTGGGCTAGTCCAATGAAATTCCTTGGTTCTCGAAGGCCCGCCCCTCCCTACAGGCCCCCACCTGACCCAAGTCATCACTCAAAGTTTTGGCTATTCGGTCCGAGCTTGAGTGGAGAATGGAGAGTTTTGCGCAAAATGAAGAAGCAAAAGAGTGGAGCTGATAAGCAAAAGGAAAACAGAAATTAAAAGACGACGCAGCAAAATGTGCCAAAATCACAGATATGTTTAAAACCACAAGCTCGACCTTGGGTTCGGGTAGTGGGGCCGCCGGTCCGTCATTTCAAACTAGCCCGGGACCGGCGTCGAGAGCACAGGTGGTAGAGAGTGAAGAGGAGGAGGTGTGGATTTCACAAGCATCTGTAAGTGTTAACAAACAGTCCTCGACAGTTTGCCAAATAAAATCATGTTTATTCACAGCCACAGCTCCAACATACATAAATGTTGTGATCACTATTCTAGGTTTTTGTCAATAATAACTGTATACACTGTATGGGGTTATATTTCCATCTGCTGGTCAGAAAATGCAACAGCAAGTCAATGTCACAAATCAAAGAACACACACTCATGAATGGGCAACATAGAAACTGGAAATGAAGGGCCAAAAATAATGACAGAACAGAGGTACATTACACAAGTTAACTACTGTACACTGTATAGTGTTATGTTACCTTGCTGACCTCCACCTGAATGGTCAAAAATGATCAAAAAGTGCCCGGGCCCTTTTCAGATGCCAGTCCAGCCCTGTGCAGCAGTTTTTACGGAGTCGCTGATGGAATTTTTGCAGACCCACTCACTCACTCACTGAGTGATTACATTAATCCTGTTTGCTTTCTGCTAATCCCAGGAAATAACTGCAAGTAATATGCATCACCATGAAGAGTTGTCTTGAATATGGTGTCTACACGTCATCATAAGCCTTTGATCACACAGGTTGGATTTGCCATTATGTCGAAATCATCACTGGGCAGATCCTTATGTTACACTACAAATTCTAACATGTTGAACAAGCAAGGTTGGTAAACTCACTGTGTCACATTCCCCAAGTAAGGATGGAAATAACATCCAAATTAATTCATCCAACCAACCAAAAATTGTGTTGTTTATCCAGCCGCCCTTTAACTCCTTGGTAAGTTCCTCTTCACATATAAAAGCCTGCAGTGTTCCCTTTTTCTAACTCATTTTGCATCTCAATGAAATGTGATTTACTTTTCTGTGAGAACGTTAAAGTTTAAAAAAAACAACTCAATATTAACTTACTTTCACATTAAAGATAACCAGTGGTGGGCACAGCTAACCTAAAAGTTAACTTTGCTAACTTTCATAATATGAATTTACCATACCTTTGAGTTTGTTTGTTTGCTTTGGTCTAAAACCCCAAATAACAGAGCTGAACTGTTTTAATATAATGGAGCATAAACATAGATGTTCCCAAAAAGGTTTATTAGCATGCCCAGATCAAACGGTGATCAGGATCTACATAAATAATTAAATGAACAAATGAACCTCAACAGTAGTTCACACTCAGCATACAGATTATTCACAGTACATAAAAGTATTCAAAGAATAAGCATTAAGAAATAAATACACACATGGAAAATAATTTTAATCATGTAATTAATGCATGTGCATTGTCCTGACAGTCCATTTAACATGATTTTTTTTTTTAAATTATTTGTAAATTCAACAAGGACTTAAAATTTTAAACACAGAAACACAACAAGGATAACACAAAAAGTGCAATTTATTTCTATTTGGTCCGGAAAAAACGAAGAAAAAAGAAAAATGACAGAACTTTACTAAAAGAAAAGAAACAGTTAGCTGATTCAAGTTAACGGAAATAGCTTTAGTGGAAGCTAAAGTACCACTAATGGTTTTTGAAGTTCCAGTAGCTAAAAAAAAAACTAACCCTCTCACAAAAAAGTTTGCTTTGATAATTAGTTGTTAGTTGATTTGCTAAACTGTGGCAATTACTGCAGATTTTAGTAATTGAAGATTGGGTTAAAATAAAAAATAATAAGCACTAACCAGCAACGTCTCATCACATTACACATGAATCACAGCCACAGAAAGTTAAACGTGCCATTTGTCTGCTTCCAATAACCACCAGCAGTGTGATCACGTCATCCAGTAAAGAAAAAAATATTTTCACTGGTAAACTGTAGCATGATAATATCAGTTTGTTCACATCAAGTTCACATAAACAGCTAGAGCGTAAAATCAGGATGTGGCTTTGAACATGTGTAAGTGAAGACTGAGAAAATAGTTTGTCACATAAAAATAAACGCTGCCCAGTGACATCACTGAGATTTTTTTAATTAAGGATGGAAAGCTTAGCAGACAGGAAGGCAACTCCCAGTGATCTTAACATTTACATCCACACCTCAACAAAAACAAGAACATTAAAAAAAAAAAAAAATTAAAGAGATGCAGAATAAGACATTCATTTTAATGTAACATGTCACTGTGCGCAATGATTTTAAAATAGCATTAAAGCCTCTCTTTTTTTCTTTTTTTTTTAGCTCACAATGTATTGCCCTGTCCTCTATACTTCAAGTCAGTAAAAAGATCCAAGATCAATGGGCTGATCGATGATCTGATGAGCCTGGTCACGATAATCTGGTTTGTCTGGTTCTTTGAATGTAAAAATAGAGGGCAGACCCCAGCGCAGTAACACATTCTTTGAGGACTACGAGAAACCTAGTGAGATGATGTGAACTTTAAATACAGAATATACAAATATAAAGGCAACAAATGAAGAAGGGGTGGCAAAAAGGAGCCAACACATTAAACACATACAAAAAAGTCCTTTCAGGACTACAATTATCGAGTGCCACATAAAACCAACCAGAAAAATCAAATTGAAAGACCACAACAAACTGAAAAAGACATCTGAGTGAGAGAATCAAATTCTTAAAAGTAGAAACCAATGAAAAGCAACAAATGTGTCAGTGTCACTGTCATAATTTTTCAGTGTCTACTGTATTATCATCATTTATACAGCCTTATCATTTATTCCTCAATATTCAGAGAAAGTACCAGCCAAGGACCTGGTTACAGGTTAAAGTAAAATACAGAAATATTTAAATTAATACATTATTTATGCGTGAATAAATTATTCCGTCCTGCCGAGTCAGGGTATCTTGACAATATTTTCTCCAATATCAACTTCTGCCTCACACAAAAATTATGCAGTCAATGGTTGGACAGATTTCCTGAAATTATATTTTACTCTTGTCATCTAATCTTCTTTACATTAAATAAACATGCTCTTAAGCAGATTTTCCCTTCAAATGTTGTTGCCATGAAAACCAGTTCAACTACTGCTTGGAGAAGTGAGAAATCTGGGATCACTCCATATCACTGACAGTTTAATCCAGGTAACACAGTAAACTATATGGATACCAATTCAGGAAAAAAATACTGTAGCATATTCTATATATGTGCACATTTTAAGTTCATGGTTGAGAACTGTAACATTCACATAATGAAATAAACGCCAACTCATAGTGACTCATAGTGTCATGTTGTCCTTCTCGAGTCTTGATGATGTTGGTGCTAAATTATTGATTCAATCATGATGAATCATCTTCCACATCAGGGGTAGGCAACCTGTTCCAGAAAGAGCCATGAGGGTGCAGGTTTTCTTTGCAGCCACTGACTCCACCAGGTGATTTCACTGATTAACTGATTCCATCTGCTCAAAGTGATATTAATCAGTAAAATCACCTGGTGGAGTCAGTGGCTGCAAAGAAAACCTGCACCCTCATGGCTCTTTCTGGAACAGGTTGCCTACCCCTGTTCTACATCATAATAAGGCCATGGTTCTGTATAGGAGTTTTGAGAGTTATTATACAGGAGTTATATTATACAGGACATGGTTAAGATTCCCCACGATGACTTTAACGCCACCATCTATCCTCCCACGTTCCTCTCTGACACTGTAGCCAACAGCCACCTCATCAGCTCTATCCTCTTCAACAACATGCTGGGAGAAGTCTGCTTTAATCACCACTCTCTTTGATGGTACAACCGCACATCACTCAAAACCAAGCAATGAACTAACTGTATTCACAAAACAAAAGGGCTTTGGAATTCAAAATGTAGCCTTTCCTCATTTATGTCTACATACGACTATAGTGAACACACCAAGTGTTTGACAGTCACTCCCTGTAATTCTCTCACGTACCCTCCTCTGATAGCTTGTTGTCTTTGGTGCTCCTGCTTCATTTGTTGACACCAAGACTCCAGACTGGGATCCAGTGGTGGTAATGAGGAAGGGTCCAATGTGGGGTCCAGAGCCTCAGATGGTGAGGTCGATATTCTGGGTCAGTCAGAGGTGTGCTTGCGGGGCTGTTTGTCCATAGCTGTGTCCTGTCCATTTGATGATGTGGTGTTTACTTTGTGACTGTGGGTGCAGTTGGCCTTGTTTTCCATTAGTGTGGCATCCTGTAACTCCTGAGGCTCAGTCTCTGTATTTTGCCTGGAGGCCATGCACCTGAGCTCAATTTTGAGCTTCATGGCAAAGGCTGTGAATACTTATGTGATATATATATATATATATATATATATATATATATATATATATATATATATATATATACAAAAATCAAAACAAAATTTTTCACGTTATCATTATGGGGTATTGTGTGTAGAACTTCAACATAATAAAATGTGGAACAAGTGAATCGCTGTGAATACTTTCCGGATGCACTGTAAATACACTCGTTTACAAAGTGTGACAGCGATAGCCTCTACTAAGGTATAAGGTATAAAATTAAAAAACAACATGTTCTACAGCTAATGCAACATAAGACTAAACACTACGATATGTGGAGTGTTCTAGGAACTAATGGGCTGGTTTTAATTCTCTTTTTTTAAGTGAATCTTACAGTAATAATGTTTGCTGGCTCACAGCTCAGATTTGAAGAAGTTCTTACAGACTTTAAATATGCACTCTGTCAAATAACAAAACTGAAAAGATAACACAAGCAGGACTTGATAAATATTTTGAAAGGGAACAGAGCTTCATTCAATAGCTGAAGCTGGTGAGACATTTATAGCTCTGGTCCTCAGATGTGGTGAGCAAAGCCTGAGGAAAAATATAAAAGAAGAAGAAATGTGTGAAACTGTCAATGTAGATATTCAGGCTGAACCAATAAGAGAAAAAAGCTGAAAATACCCACGTTAACTTTGAACAAAGTCCGGTTTCTCTGCTGCACCATAAACGTTCAAAGCCTCCTGTGGGATGGAAAGAAGAGAGCCGACACAGACAGCATTAACAAAAATACCAAAGCAAAAACAGAAACGAGGCGGTTGTTTTGACTGGCGCTGACTCAACTGAGCTAGTAAAAAGTGTGAGTGTCACAAAATAAACAGTACTTTATTTCCCTTTAAATAAACATTACACTTTATCAAGGAAATGTTAAAAACAAGAACACCTGAAGGGCCCCATTGTTTATTGTACACAACTGCCATGAAAACATTTTTCATATTAGAGGCTGGGTCTCGTGTTGGGTTTTATGTGCTTTGGCACAACAGATCAACAGAAGAATGTTGGGCTTTAGAAGAAGTACACCCTCTCCTCTTTAATATCAAAGTATTTTCCATTTTCTGGACTGTGACACCACGTAAAATGCCTTGGATCCTCGATGGCAACCATTCAGGCAGACAAATGGTCAACCCACATCTCTAAAACAGTCATCTGTCTGCTGCAGCCAGGTGAAATGTTTGCATCCCTTGGGCCTTCTCCAGGCACTGGGGTCCTCAACACTCAGGCATCTGCATGCCAGATCGTGCACGGAGAAACAGGTCACATGGTCAAAATGCAAGAGATACTCCACATCTTCCTCTCCCTTTAGTAACCGCTTATTTGATACAGTGTCATTCCAGCGGTACCCAAGGATCCTCAGAGGAGACTTAGTACCAAAGACATCCAGTCGTCACCTTAGGTGACTGGTTAGTGTCCAAGTCTCACAATCATACAGTAAGACAGGCAGCACCAGGACCCTAAAGATTTGGACTTTTGTTCTCCAGAAAACATACTGGCATCGTCAAACACCTCTCACCAGCGAAATCATGACTCTCTTCTCAGGCGCCTCTCAATCTCTAAGGTCAAGAACCCAGAGACATGAATGTCACTGCTGAGATAAGTGAATGTCTCTAACAAGTTCAACAGTTCACCACATACAGATAAACTTTTGATGGCTGAGTCCAGGAAGTCATTAAACCCTGAATCTAAGTCTTGATCCAGGACAACTGCAAACCCAGACACTCCGATTCGTCACTCAGCTTCTCGAGCACTGTTATCAGAGTATCCATAGATTCCCTAAAGATTACAGCATCGTCCACAAAATCAAGGCCAGTGAACCTTTTCTGGACAACAAAACCATCCAAGTCACAGATTTCCAAAACCCTACCTAACAGCTAGTCCGTGCAAGCACTGAACTGTGCAGGAGCCAGAACACACCACTGAAGAACACCAGTGTTGACTGGGGAAAAATGTCTGGCTATGATGTTCAGTAATGTCTTGGGGATCCCATGTACATCTTGAATTGTGATGGTATTCTATCAAGGTAATACTTTTTTCTAGGTTTTAGGAGAATTATGCCCTGTCTCTTTGCATACATTTTTTTTTTTTTTTTAACAATGCATGAAGTACCTGGAATTCATGAATCAAAGGTTTTTACAGTTTTATGTTTAACAAATCTATGGTTGTGTCTAATTAATCATCATTGTGTCTTAAACCAGGGTAGTGGCCAAGTGGTTAATACGCTTGGTTTCAGTGCAGAAGGTTCCCAGTTCAAACCCCACCCATGCCACATTTCTCCATGTAATCTGGAGTTGCATCAGGAAGGGCATCTGGTGTAAAACCTCTGCCAAATCAACATGCAGGTCCACCTTGGACCTGCTATGGCGACCCAGCAGGTCAAGGGAACAGCCAAAGGGTCTTACTATGTCTTAAACAAGCCTGCAGCACAAAGGCCCGCTAGTTCACCCAATAGAATCACAGTTTAACCTAATTTCCATGACTGCATCATTTTCCAACAGCATCATGAAAAACACATCTTTGGCCTGGTGGGAAGT